>NW_012119598.1:2142681-2151201 GCF_000951035.1 Colobus angolensis palliatus
AAAAAAAAAAAGTATGAAGTAGAAAAGTCATGGGTTTGATATTAAAAAAATGCCTGGTTTTATTATGCCCAAACTTCCACAAAAAATGGTGATAAAATAATACCTGCATGTATGTTTGTTATGAGAAATCATGGATTTATTACAGGTAATGTGCTTAGAAGACTACCTGGTAGGTAGTAAATTCAACAATGGTCATTACTGTTATGAACTGTTTGGATTTGGGCATGGCCTTCTGTTTTAGTCCATTTGCGTTACTCTAAAGGAATATCCGAGGCTAGGCAATTTATGAAGAAATATGGTTTAATTGGCTAATGGTTCTGTAGGCTGTATAAGCAGCATTTGTGCTGGCACCTGCTTCTGCTGAGGTTTCAGGAAGCTTACAATCATGGTGGAAAGCAATGGGGAGCCAACATATTGCATGAGAGTTCTTGAGCAAGAGAGTGAGGCGGGAGATGCCACACACTTTTAAACAACCAGATCTCATGAGAACTCACTCACTATGGCAAGGACAGTGCCAGGTTATTCATGAGAGTTCCACCCCCATGACCCAAACACCTCCTACCATGAGATTTGGAGGGGACAAATATCCACACTATACCACCTTCATCTCTCTGAAAGTCCATTCTGGGGAAAAGGGAAGTGGGATTTATATGACTCAGTGGGTGAACGTTACAGGGGATCAGAGATTAGAACAATGTAAAGAAGGTTTTGCAAACAGTCCAAGTTTTCTGTTTGGATGGCTTGCAGCAAAGTAACTCGCCTGTCACTGTAGATATTCAATTATATGTTAGGCAGCTGCCTTTTAGGCATAAGAAAGGTGGGTTAAATATTATCAACTAATTCAGCCTTTAGGATTTTATGATTCTGAGTAGCATATAGTAAGTAAAGTTTGGTGCGAAGGTATCTACTCTTCTACTTCTTGAAGCTTTGCTACAGGTTGAATTTTTGTGTGTATCTCTTATTGACATGGTAATTAATATACATGACTATTTTAGTTATTACTTTTAAAATAAATATTAATAGTGGCAATGAAAATTTACTATTTATTAAATACCTACTATTTGTCAGACATTGTTATTCTGTATCTTATATTTATACTTTTATTTGGGGCTACTGAGAAATCCAGTTCAGAAGCAACTAGGCAGCCATAGTTAAAAAGAAATCTAGGGAAGAGGGAGGTCAGTTTTCTATTTCTCTTTCTGATATTCATACATTATATACTTACATAGATAAGTCAATGACTTTTTTTTTTTTTAAGAGACAGGGTCTTGCTCTGTCACCCAGGCTGGAGTGCAGTGGTCCAGTCACGCCTCACTGCAGCCTCGACCTCCCAGGCCAGGCTCAAGCAGCTCTCTCATCTCAGTCTCCTGAATAGCTGGGATGCAGGTACATGGCACCATGTCTGGCTAATTTACTTTTCTTTTTATTTTTTGTAAAGACCAGGTCTCCCTGTATTGCCCACGCTGGTCTCAAACTGCTGGGCTCAAGCGATCTCCTCTTGCCTCACACTGCCAATGTGCTGAGCCACTTGTGTTCCTCGCCCAAAAGTTAGTAACTTTTAACTTTTTGTTCTTCCAAATATTAGCACACAGTTTTTTGTTTTTTGTTTTTTGTTTTTGTTTTTGTTTTTTGTTTTTTGTTTTTTTTAGATGGAGTCTTGCTCTGTCACCAAGGCTGGAGTGCAATGGCACGATCTCGATCTCGGCTCACTGTAAGCTCTGCCTTCCGAGTTCACACCATTCTCCTGCCTCAGCCTCCTGAGTAGCTGGGACTGCAGGTGCCTACTACCATACCCGGCTAATTTTTTGTAGAGATGATGTTTCACCGTGTTAGCCAGGATGATCTTGATCTCCTGACCTCATAATCCGCCTGCCTTGGCCTCCCAAAGTGCTGGGATTACAGGCGCACAAGTATTTTAGTGCAAATTCTCCTTAAGCTGAATTACTCTTTTTGGATAAGAGTAAGTTTTTGACATATGAATCGAGGAAGATATAAAAGAATCATCACAGAATTCAACATACACTTGAATTTTCCAAGTTAAAATAGGAGATGTGGAGGTGTTATGACTTGTTTGGAGGGCCCAGCCTCCTAGATCCCAGGATAAAGAAGGCTCTTTGTGCTATACTCTGTGGTTTCAACTAATCTGTGATTTTCCAGAAGAGATGATGAGCAATTACAATTAAGCATATTCCAAAGCCCTAATGCAAACCAGTAATTTTACCCTCCTCACCGAAATTTATTTGAAATTGGAGAACCAGTGGGAAAAGGAGCCCTTTTCAATCCTCATCTGTTTCTGTTGTCAGGGCTTACTCTCTTAGGAATGTGAGAACACCAAAAGTAGAACCTATGATACTTGAAGTTGGCCCCTGACTTGTGATCTCAAGGCAGAATCAAAAATTCCTGGTGTTTGCCTTCTGGACACAACGTTGTCGCTCAAATTTTGGGGCCCTTGATTCTCTGCTCTCCACCCCCTACTCACCTCACCCACCCACACACAAAATAAGACTATAGCAATGGGCCTATGTAAGTGGTCCTTCCTACTTAGTGCTTTAGAATGATTATGCTTTTCATAAACTTAAAAATGAAAAGCCTTTTTATGTAGTCGGCTGTTATTTTTTTTTTCAACTCTGTTCTCTTCTAAGATAAGAATGCTAGTTAGAGTTAGGGAATGATTTAAGGAGCATTACCTAAAATGAATACCTTATTGAAGATATTATGTGGTAACTTTTCAAAATACCTCAAATAAGAAGTCAAAGAGAATCCTGAAAGCCCTGCAGTATGATGTTGAGCACAGTCAGCATGGATCTGGGGATTTCATGCTGTCTTCAGAGGCCTGGCACAAAAATATTTCTCTCTCTTACTCTCAATACGGTTTTAAATCATTTGCATCAATAAACTTTTTTTTTGTTTTTGTGCTGCGGAGTCTTACTCTGTTGCCCAGGCTGGAGTGGAGTGGCACAATCTCAGCTCACTGCAACCTCTGCCTCCCAGGTTCAAGCAATTCTCTGTCCTCAGCCTCCCAAGTGGCTGGAATTACAGGTGCCCACCACTACACCAGGCTAATTTTTGTATTTTTGGTAGAGACAGGGTTTCACCATAATGGCCAGGCTGGTCTCAGACTTCTGACTTCAGGTGATCTGCCCACCTTGGCCTCCCAAAGTGCTGGGATTACATGTGTGAGCCATCATGTAATCAAGATTCCATGATGGTCAAGAAACTTTAAGCCCTGTGATTATGTAGATGGATTCTTGGGTGTCTAAGCAGCCTATATAGATTAATGCAAAGAAAAATGCAGTGAATTTCCACCCAAATTCTCTATATGGGTAATGAAATTATGTGTACAGTGATGAAGAAATATCTGTGCATGTGAGTATATTTATATTCATGTTGTGTACTTATTTTGGTAAACTCATCATTGCAATCTGTATTGAAATTATATATAAGAAAATTAAGGTACCAATTAATTTCGTCTCTTTGAATTAAAAATTCTGTACCTATAGCTGTGATCCAATTTAAAATTCATCATCTTTAATAAATGGTTTTGATTGGCTACCAAATGCCTGAAGCCCTGCAGCCCTGTTACAGTGTGGAGCATTTTCATAGGTAACACCCCATTACTTCGACAGCCCTGTTTTACAGATAAGGAGGTGGAGGCTTAGAGGGTAAATATAATGGACCCAAGACACACAATTTTGCTATCTACAGCCTGGGATTTGAACGCTAAACTATTACTTTTGCCAAGCTCTAAGGGTTGAGGAGCCCTAAAAATAGACAAATTTTCTGCAGATCTAATAGAATAATTCACTTAAAAATAGCTCCTCGTTCCCTTTCGGCAAATTATATAAAACACTAGGAAAAAGATAACTTGTTCCAAACTGGAACAACCAACCCATTTGTTGTGGAAATGAATATCCTAATGTTTTAATACTGTTTCTGTCTGCACTGACTGGCAATAGAAGGAAATGCACTAGAAATAACTCTGTCTATTGAACATGAAAGTTACTATGAGAAAAGTGTTTGACACTTGCAAGCTGTTGTGATAGAAGGAATCACCACTTATTTTGCATTTGAGTATTTATTCTTTTCCTCATGATGCAAACACAGTGCCATAGAGAAGTAAAATTGTATCTTTTTTTAAATGTAAAGAGATATGCAAGTATATTAAATGAATGATTTATAGTATTCCTCTGTTTTCTTTTTTTCAATTTTAAAAGAAATAAATGACCCTAGCTTAACATCCTTATAACTGGAGATGGCTGCCATGGATGGATTTGAGGATTACTATAGGACAGGGGTTAAGAGTATATGCTTTGGGCTGGCAGGGTGGTTCACATCTGTAACCCCAGCACTTTGGGAGGCTGAAGTGGGCAGATTGCTTGAGTCCAGGGGTTTGAGACCAGCCTGGGCAACGTCACAAAACTTATATCTACAAAAAAACACAAAAATAGTTAGCTGGGCATGGTGGCATGTACCTGTAGTCCCAGCTACTCAGGAGGCTGAGGTGGGAGGATCACCTGAGCCCAGATGCTCCAGGCTGCAGTGAACCATGATCATAATCATGCCCCTGAACTCCAGTCTGGGTGACAGAGTGAAAGCCTGTCCAAAAAAAAAAAAGAGTACATACTCTGGACCTTTACTAACTGAGTTAAATCCCAGTTCTATCATCTACTAGTGTGTGATCCAGAGGAAGATTTTTCTTTGAAAAAAATCTGTTCTTATATGTCTGAAGATTGAGAATAAATGAACTTTGATAATCCTCACAATATTTAAAATAAAATAGTGTCTCAAAGACAGTCTACTGGCAAGGTAGAAATTCTGCTTTTCAATGGCTTAATGTGCCCAGAGACCGACTGTCGTCAGAGGAAAGGTACTCTTATATCCTAAACTCTTGGAGATTTGTGCTTAGTTTAAATGTAGTTCTCCCTGTCACTGAACATATTTGGAAACATGAATTTCAAATTGCTTTCTCTTTCAATAATAGTGTAATGGCTGGCAATGACAACAAAATAAGTAATTTTACAGGAGAAGACCATTGTATCTCCAGGCTCTAGTCCTCAATATGCATTTATTGAATTAATGAATCAACCAGGCAATTGATTGACTTAGAAATACTTGCATGGGTTATCAAAGGTATGTTGTTCTATCTATTTATTTATTTACTTATTTCTTTTAGAGATGGACTCCCCCTACGTTGCCAGGGTTGGACTCGAACTCCTGGACTTGAGTGATCCTCATGTCTCAGCCTCTGGAGCAGCTGTGACTATTGGCCTGTGCCACTACAGCCAGAGGTATTCTGCCATCTTTAAAGAGTACAAAATCGTGATTTTGTTTTATGGAATATGTAGCAATATTACTGAATGTCTTACCTTCTTAGGAAAGAAAACAAAGTGGTTGAAAACAAAGTTAGAGCTGAAGAGTTAAGTTTCTGGTGCTTGTGTTGGACAGTTTTGCTGATTGATCCTGTCATTTTAAAACAATATATACAACCAAAAAAAAAAAAAGTCTTCTAAGCCTCAGGGTTCAGTTCTGGTAAGTGAGATGATTTTAGGTACCAATGAGTATTTTTATAGTAATGATTGTATATTTACTGGGCATTTAAAAAATTCACATAGATCATATCATATAACTCCAGCCTCTATTCCTACTTCTGATAACAGCTCCCAGACTTTCTGTGAAGATTTGCTGTTCTGTCATTGGAGTCAGTTTGGGTGGGACTATCAAGCAAGGTGCTCCTCTTTGCTAGCGAAGGTGTGTGGCAAATAGGTGATGCTGTGTTCCTGGAATTCCAATGAAGTGTCACTGAGTTTTCAGTTTAATCGCCGTGTGACTGCGTGATGATTCCTGCGACGTCTGTCCCTGGGGCTGTCCGAGCTCCTCTCTCCCAGCACCTGCCTCCTCTGCTGATGTTTTCCCTCTAGGAGTTACCCTGTATCCTTCCAATACACTCTTTTTTAGTTTTAAATTCTGTATCACTAGATCAGGTTTGTTTTTTTTTTTGCTGATCATATTTAAATAATCCTGTTCCACTTTGTGTGTCATGGATATTTTTGCTTCAGAAAAATTAACATCTTAACATAAAATGTAAATTGTTTTAAAGAAAGAAATCTGAATACATAATTGTACAGATGATACTCAGATATAACCAAAATTGTGAGGATTAGCAAATGGTTAATGATTGGAAACACAATAAAAACTGCCGTTAACAATTAGCTTCCTGGCTATGTTTAGGCATTAAAATTAGAGTTATCTTGAAAAAGTCATTGAAAATACTATCAAGGATTGTATTATTGAGCTGATCCTATTAATGAGAAAACATGGACTTGGACAAGATAATGTGCTAATTAATATATTAATGGTCTTCAAGGCCTGAAACAAGTTTTGAAAAGGGAATGATAGTATTTCCTTGGTCAAGATCATGTCTTTTTTTAAAAAACACTTATTGCCTATCCCACAGAATCTCATTTTTGTTTTCTCAAGTAGGGTATTTTATTTATTTTCTATATTATTTTCCCCAATTAGTAAAATACTAAAGGTATAAATCTCTGTCAAGCAAATCAAGCATTAGTGATGCAGACAATGTATACATGTGTGTGTGTGCACAGGAGGCATGCTTCTGAGGCTGGATAGTTCCGGGTAGGAGTGTTAGTGATGCAGACAATGTGTACGTGTGTGTGTGTGTGCGCGCAGGAGGCATGCTTCTGAGGCTGGATAGTTCCGGGTAGGAGTGTTAGTGATGTCAGTCCTGTCCCCTCTGGACACATCATCATAAATGCCATGAGCTCCTCTGTCTCTGTCCCAACTCCAAGGCACAAGTGATGAACCCCTCCTTCATTGGTCCTCTTACCTAGAGGTTCTCTGACTTCTATTTTAGGATAGAAACACTGAAGATTTCTATCCCACCGGATTCCTATTTGTATCTGATGCTTTTATTTTTATTTCAAAAATATGATTTTAAAATTTTGGGATGAAGACCGAGCTCAGTGAAGATGTTGACACCTGAAAATATCTTCAGCAATTACGTTTTCCAAGTAATCGCTCTCAGGGAAATAGCAATAAGAAGTGCAGTTTACTTATGATTCCCCCCAAAAATCTATTTTAGGGCAAGGAAGCTTCAGGTAGTGGAGATCTCACTTTGAAATGGCATAACAGGCTGGGCATGGTGGTTCATGCCTATAATCCTAGCACTTTGGGTGACTGAGGCAGGAGGACTGCTTGAGGCCAAGAGTTCGAGACCAACCTGGCCAACATAGCAAGACCCCATCTCTAAATAAAAATTTAAAAAACAGAAATGACATAAGACTCAGCAATTGACTATGTTTCCAATATGACCTTTATTGAGCAATTGCTGCTGTGACGTTTAACATCGATCAACATAAGATTGCAAACTGTGCATGTCAACAAGGTTCTCCCATGAACAAAAGTCCATTTTAAACGCACCAGTGAGGTAAACATAATTATTCATATATAGCTTTCTTAAGGCTAAGAGAGTTCTGTGTTTCATTTATTGTTTTTGGCTCAGTTGGTACTTTGCATAATACATCTCAAGACATCCCCCCTTAAGTGACCCCCTTCCAACAGCTTAGGAAATTGGCAAATTTCCCAGGTACATACAATATCATGCATTTGAATCCCCCAAAGACTGAGGAGGGAGCACCCTGAGCTTGCATGCAGTCCCCTCATATTGCACAAAGTAAAATACAATGTCTGGAGCCCCCATGGGAGAACCCGTTCTGTTTTGAAGCTGCCAATCACATGCATTTTGAAATTGTCATATGGCTTAACCTTTTGCAGTGGACTCAAATCTTAGTCACTCTGGGTGACTTCCTTTACTATGGCGTGTGAAGTGACTTTTTCTACCTTTTTAGTAGACACTAGTTTCTCCTCAAAGGTCTCTTCATGCTCTTCAACCTTTTGAGTGACGGTTACAGATTTAGTGATATATTTGGTAGCACCATCTCCCCCCTCACTGGTGATTTTTTCTACCGTTTTGGTCACTACCACTTTCTCCTCACTTTTATCTCCCCCCTTCTTTTCATCTGCCGGGCTCAAGTCTAGGCCATTGGTGACAACGCCTTTCTCCTCTTCCCTCCCACTGCCTTTTTCCTTGGTCTCCTGCTCTACCTCCTCTTTTCCTTCTACCTCCCCATTGACAGCTATGTCTTCCTTCCTGGATCCCTTGACACCTTTATCACTCCCTTCCTCCTCACTCCCTCCCTCTCCTCCCACTTTCTCCTTCTCTTTCTCCTGCTGCAGTGGCTTCCCCTCTTCTTTGGTCTCTTTCTCCAAGTGCACCTTTACCGATTTGGTGATGGTGACCACCTCCTCCTTTACCGGGGACTCAGCTTTCTTCTTCTCTGGCACATCCTTTGGTTTCTCTTCCTTTTTCTCTACCTTCTCTTCCTTGGGAGCTTCCTTGACTTCCTTCTCTTCTTCCTCTTTCTGTTCACCTTTCCCTACTTCTGCTTTTGGCTTTGCTTCTTCCACTGGTGATTTTGTCACAGGAGACTTGGCTTTCTCTTC
>NW_012119598.1:2151396-2152826 GCF_000951035.1 Colobus angolensis palliatus
CACAGGAGACTTGGCTTTTTCTGGCTTTTCCACCTTGACATCTGCCACCAGCTCCTCCTTGGTAGCCACTTCCTCACGCTTTTCCTCTACTTTCTTTTCCTCTTTAGCTTCGGCTTCCTCTGCTTCACCTTCAGCCTCTGTTTCTCCTTCTTCCTGCTCACCTTCCTCTTTTTCACTAGAGCCTTCCTTCTCAGATCCTCCCTCTTCGGCTTGGTCTGACTTAGCTCCCTCATCTTCTTCTTCCTCTTCTTCCTCCTGGCCTTCTTCTTCCTCCTTTTCCCCCTCTTCCTCTTCTTTAACTTCAGGTGCAGTTGCTTTCACTGGAGACTTTTTGGCAGCTACTTCTTTTTCTTCAGCTTCTGGCTTCTCTTCCTTTTCTTCTGCTGCTTCTTCCTTCTCTTCCTTCATGGAAACGGCCAATTCCTCTGTAATGGCTGTCAGGGCCTCTTCCATTTCTGACTTCTCATCCTCCACTTTGGTTTCCTCTATGATTTCCTCGACAAATTTGTGTTGGACCTTGAGCTTGGGAGCTTCCACCTTGGTTTTCTGAATCTTACTGGATATTGTAACTGAGGGCTGTCGGTGTGTGTACAGTGGCCCAGTGATGCTTCCTGCAAATGTGCTAAATCTGGTCTCTTCACCCTCCAGGAGTTTTCTAAGGAGAAAATCAAAGAACATAAGACATGGTAAAAATTTCACTGGGCCTTCTGAGCTTCATTACATTCTGGGTATTGTAGTAGCTACCTTTGAAGAAATAGAATTACGTAAGTAAAATATTCTGTCAATTCAGCATAATACCTGCTATCACTTACTTGCATATTACATCATACTCAGTGACAGAGAAAGATTCTCCTGGACTGCCCCCTACAATGACTAACCTTGCCCAATAGTCCACTAACCACACCCAGCTACTAAGTCTTGGTCCTGCAGTAGAGATCCATTAGGTCCAACAAGAATATGCTGAAAAACTTGTTAGTGGCCAAATAGGAAAAAACAAAAATGAAAACAAAAACACAAAAAGCCACAAACAAAAACCCCCCAAACTCCAAAGCCAAATAGCCTTTCTGAGAGTAGTCACTTTCCTAAACATTTAGATTTTCAGGATATGTACTATTTTTAAAGCAAATATAACTTTCATAAAAATCTTGCTGTTAAGCATATTTCAGAACTTAACCAGGTGTTAGTATGGGTGTATCAAGTTTTAAATTGGTCGATAATTTTTACCATAAATTGTCTATTTAATGGAGTTATTCAGCTTTCCTGAAAAGAGAGATAGCTCTGTAAATGCAATTTATTCTTGTTATATTATAACTACCTTATTGGTAGTAGAAAATTTTTATGTTTTTTTCTTTCTTTATTTTTTTTTTGAGACGGAGTCTTGCTCTGTGGCCCAGACTGGAGTGCAGTGGCCTGATCTCAGCTCACTGCAA
>NW_012119598.1:2152941-2210572 GCF_000951035.1 Colobus angolensis palliatus
TTAGCCAGGATGGTCTGGATCTCCTGACCTCGTGATCCACCCGTCTCGGCCTCCCAAAGTGCTGGGATTACAGGCTTGAGCCACCGCGCCCGGCTGATAGTAGAAAATTTTTAGTCAACGATTTTGTCCTTTGCACTTAGTCAACAGCAAGGTCACATCAATTAATAGACCTATAACGTATCTCTCTATCTATAAAAAGATCATACACATTTGTGTCTATATATCTAGATTTACATGCATATGCACATATATGTATCTATAGGTCTAGATTAATATTATACATGATATAGATATAATTTATACTATAGTCTAGCATAAAATATAATACATATAAGTTACCTATATAAAATAACTATATCTATATTCTAATATATCATTCTATATCTATTCTCAGCCAGATGATGGCAATAGTAAGCTGTATAATAGAGAAACAGAGAAATAGAATGTCCTGGTGTTTGTCCTTGACATTATAAATTTGAAAAGCTGAAACCACTAGATGAAATATTAGAAACCAAAACTCTGTTCATGCTTCCAGCATTTGAAAACATTTTTCCATAAAAAGTTTAAGCATATGCATTGAGATTAATCTGCACCTCGTTCGTCTAATTCAAAAATCTTTTGCTTCTACTAGTATTCATTCTTTTAAAGCTGCATAAAAAGAGAGAAAACTACACTTGCAATTCTTTAGAATAATTTCTTTCTAAGTAAGCAAGAAAACCAGGGGCTGAGTTGATGCCTGTACCCTGCCTGCTTTAACTTTAGTGGTGAAAGCTCTGCCCGAACAGTCTCTGCATGGTGGTTAGTGCTCCGGATACGCACGCAGTGAGCACCGTACCTGTATGCAGCGATTTCTATATCCAGAGCCATCTTGACGTTGAGGAGGTCCTGGTATTCGCGCAAATGACGAGCCATTTCCCACTTTGTGCCCCGAAGCTCATTTTCCAGCTGCTGGATGGTGTCCTGAAACAGACACAGAGAGTCTCCCTAGACTCATCCTTGCAAACAGCAACTTCCTTTGCAAACCACTTGCTACCCCTTCCCTCTCGCCTCCTCCCATCTCCCTCCGCTTCTGCAAACCTCGCTGACACCCAACTCCCAGCCCCCCTCCCCCACCCCCTTTTTCTTTTAAATCTAAGGGATTCTCAAGGAACATACAACGTCAGTAAGACAATAGGACACTTCCTGGGCACATCACGCACGGAGATCAGTGGACTTAGAACACGTCTCAACAGGACACAAACATGCATGGGGAAACTCCATGGCTGACCTGGCCATTCCCATCTGAGCCCTTTAGGCTGAAGCCAATTTTGAGAGCTCTTCCGATCACTGCCGGAAAAGTAGAGAATACACGGGTTTCTGCATAAGCTATCCTAAAGTTGCTGGTTTATCCACTACCGAATTTATCCCTCCTGCTTTAAATGTGCAAGCATGCAAAATTAGAACTGGAAAAGAAGCACGTTTTTGAAAAAGGTCAAGACCCTTAAGCAGCTGGGGCAGGTGGGTGGGGGCGGAGTGTGGAAGATGAGAGTGGCGAGTATGCTGATCCGCAACTACCCTAAGTCTGCGGCGCGCGCGCTCTAGCGAGCGGCCGCCAGGGAGCGCGGCGGAGAGGGCTCCTGGGCACGCGCCCAAGTGTCGGGGGCGCGCGGCGCTGGCGCTGGCGCAGGCTGGCCGCGCAGCCGCGGTTCCTACCTGGTAGCTGCTGAGGTCGTGGTTGTGGCGCTCCTCGATGTCGCTGAGCTGCCGCTCCAGGGACTCCTTGGTGCCGCGCACCGACTCTAGCTCGATGCTCTTGGACTGCAACTGGCGCCGGTACTCGGCGATCTCTTCCTTGGCGGAGCGGATGGCCTCCTTGTTCTGCTCTGCCGCCTCGGTGAGCTTGGCGTAGCGGCATTTGAACCACTCTTCGGCCTGGTGCATATTCTGGTCGGAGTGGCATTCGAGCTGGGAGCGGATTTCCTTCAGCGCCGTAGAGATGTCTGTCTTCAGGTAGTCTTTGCGCTCCACCGTGATGTGCGATGCCTGGATCTGGGCCAGAAGGTCGGCCACCTCCTCCTCGTGGTTGCTCCGCAGGAAGGCCACCTCATCCTGCAGCGACTGCACCTTCTTGTCCAGCTCCACCTTGACCAGCGACGCCTCCTCGATGTCTTTGCGCAGCGCGCGGATGGCCGCCTCAGTGTCGTCGCGCAACCGCGCCTCTTCCTCGAAGCGCTCCTTGAGCCGGTGGATGTCTTCCTCCAGGTGGTCCGAGTCCAGCTGCACCTGAGCCTTCTCGTGGTTCACCATCTCCAGCGTGGCGCGCAGCTCGCGGATCTCCTGGTCGTACGCGTCGCCCAGCTGGGCGTGCGAGGCCTGCTTCTGCCGCAGCGCCTGGATCTCCGCCTCAATCTCCTTATTCTGCTGCTCCAGGTAGTGCACCTTCTCTATGTAGCCGGCGAAGCGGTCGTTCAGCCCCTGCAGCTGCTCCTTCTCGTTGGAGCGGGACAGCTTGTAGTCGCCGCCGGGTCCGGAGCCGCCGTTGAGCAGGGACGAGGACTGGCTGAAGTCAAGGCTGCTCTCGGCGGAGCTGAGCATGGCCGAGCTGTAGGCGAGGCGCGGGGCGAGCATGCTGCGCTTGTAGGAGGAGGACACGGTGCTGGGCGAGCCGCGGGACCACGACTGCGAGCGGAAGCCGCTGGACGGGGAGCCGCTGACGCGGCTGAAGCTCGAGCGGGTCTCGGTTACCCGCCGGTAGGCGGACGGGTTGCCCAGCGAGTCCAACGTGTAGCTCATCTTGGAGGCCTTGGGGCGTGTGGCTGTCACAGCGTTCTGCCGGCCTCGCCGCAGCCCATTTATAGCCGCGGCGCTGGTCCCGGGCCAGGGCCCCGCCCCGTGGAGGCGGCGGCCGAGGAGGCGGGGACTGCGAGCACCGGTCGGGGAGGAGGGGAGGGGGGCGGCTGAGCGGTGATTCAGCGCCCGCTCCACGTGGGCCCAGGTCGCATGGGAACCCGGACTTTGCTGCCCTGGGCCCAGCCCCTCCCCCAGGTTCCCTTTCAGTCCCAGGCCACTTGTCGCCGGGCATTCGCCTTCTCTCCATTTCTCATCTCCCGATTGCGTTTCGCACCCTTGGTGCGAATATCGCCAGCGCCCTTTCTTTGCCCGTTACTGTCCCACCGTTCTGGCAGCGCTTCCCCGACCCCCTGGTCCCCATGTTCTTTAGCCCTCTACCCTCTTATCCTCAAGGCTTTCTCTTCTTTTGCCCTTTCCCTGATACTTTTTTCTTTACCCATCTTCTGTGCTTAATCCCATCCCCTTCTTTTTTGGCCCCTCTTCTCCTTCCTGCTCTGGCCTTTAGTTCACTTCACCCTGCTCTTCTCTCAGCCCCTTCCTCGCGGACCCTTTTCTTCCAATCTTTCCTTCTCTCCGTCTCTTGCTTCCTCTCCCCCTGCATTCCCTCTTCTCCTCTCCCCCACCCTCATCTTTTCTTGCCTCCCTCCCCTTCCCCCACTCCTGTCTTAAAGCAGCTGGAGATGAGCGCCAAGGAGCTGGGTCTAGAAGACAAAAAGAAAAGAAAAAAAAGACTTTGAGGAACCGTCTGCCTGAAGGCTTCGGGAAGGGGACAAAGAGAACAGGCCAGGGTAGTTCTTTGTATAAAAAGTGGGATATTGCGTTTTTAACGTTTGGGGGACGTCCGCAGCTTCCGCAGGGGCAGAAGGTAAGGCGCTTGTGCTCGCTATGGCGCCGGCAGCACCAAGGACAGCGCCCAGGTCGGCGAGCGGGAGGTGCAGCCTCCGGGGGCTTGTCACCCAGCCTGGCCTGTCAGGTTGGCAGGGGGTAGGGGTTTCCCTTCCCCCTCTTCTCTCCTAGCAAATACAATTTAGACCTGCCTGTAGTGACTCTCTTTGCAGGAGCGAAGCTGGAATCGCAGGCTAAGACTTCTCTGCAATGCAGGGCTGGCACAATGAACAGATTGCAGATTTTGAAAACAACCAAAATTCTTTAAAGTCAGTTAACAGAAATACGTACTTGCAGCCCAGTTTGAGTTTTCTAACGTATGATTGTATAGGAAATGAAGAGATACAGGACCTGAAATGTGAAGGTCAAATACTCCTTGGAAAGGAGAATTTGAAATCTGTTGGGATGAAAAGTCCAGGGAAATACAGTTTTTGATAAGTTTGGACACGAACAATTGCCTTGTCATCTTTCGGTTCAGTATTCCCTATATGTAACTGCAGTGATTGAAAAGACATCTGAATTAACTTTAAATTGATTTAAAAGTTGCCAAACAGATTCACCACAACCTTGAATAAAACCAGATGTTTTCCCTCCATTTAAAATGTAATATATTTTTCCCTTTAGATTTTAATGATTTATTTGGAATAGATTTTCTATATCATTAAACATGTTTATGCAAACAAGGACTCTACACAGACTTCTTGCTGTCTGGTGTACTCTTAATAACTATTAGAATGTCTCTTTATTTTGTGTAGTGCTTTGGGGGTAATTCAGGTTTAAAAAATTCAGAATACTACAAGACAAAGTGAAGAAGAGATTGCAGAACTAACAACAGCGCTGGGGCCACAGGTACAAGTGACTGAATGTGAAATGCTTGCTATGGGTGAGAAGAAACTGCTGGTTATAAAAAGTAGGGACTCCAGCCTGAAATGGCTTCTTTTCACAGCATGTTTTCTCAAGTCACTGTTTTGTTAAAAGACAGGATCATACTCATCAGTAAGTAATCAAGAAAGGGGGGGGTTTCTAGAGGTTTTATTTTTTTATTTTTATCAGCTCCCTTGGCCCATTTGTATTAAAATATAAATAATGTTTTAAATAGGAGGTGCTAATTTTGGGAGTTACTTTGGTTTATTAATATGAAACTGCAGCATCGTAGGCCATGTAGGAGAAGGATGTTCTAGTTTGCTGAGAGACCTTAGGCAAGCAGAGCCTATCCATGTCTTGAGTTGCTGAGAGAGACGATGATGGAATGAGGGGATTGGCTTGTGAATACTGTAAAAACAGGATTTTCTGGTTTTATATAGATAAAGGAAAAGAGAAAGAAAACTCCCTACCTTCTGTAAAGTACTGCAGATATCAGGCTGGACTCAGCAGGATACCATCTAGATAAGGCCAAATGCTAAGTATGCAGTAATTTTGCCTTTGTTGCTTATTACTTTCTGCTTTTATTGAAATATATTAAACTCTTTGGCAATTTCATGATGCACATTCACTGCAAACTCTTCAAGGAGAGTACATGGTTAACCGGCAGGCTTCTGCTGTTAGTTTTCTTTAGGGCTTTGGAAATGAGATGACTCTGCAGAGAGACATTTACAAGGAAACACATGTCTAACTTCACAATTACCCAGTTTTGCCTTGTATCTAAAGTAGCTCAGAAATTGTTCAGCTTCCAGCTGGTTACAGAAGGAGGAAAGTGTTGCATACAAATAAAATAAGAGTCAGTTACTCAGGCTACATCTAGTGCCTATAGCTTAAAATTGTGACTTCAATGTCACATGATATATTGTTCAATCTGGGCACTACAGGATAATGCAAAAAATTAAAACAGTTGCTTTATTAAGAAAAAACAGTTCCCATGGCTTAAAAAATGATGGATCCAGTTTCACATTTAGCAAAACATTTTCTTTTATATTAAACTCTTTCACTTTACTCTTCCTAAAGGTGATTTGAAGGTTATACTCACCAGTAAATTTAGTATAAACACTTTTTTTAAAAAGCTATAACAGATGTTTTTCCCTTTTTGTCTCATAGTTTTGAAGAACATTTGCCACTTTAATAGTTTTCACAGAAATAAATGCTTTTGCATTTTTTAAACCCTAACGATACTAAGGCTATGAAATCTTCTTGAAATATTAAAAAGAGAGAAAACAATCATGGCAACTCACCTGGATTAACCACACTGCATTCATGGAATTAAGTTTGACTACAATACTTTTGTAATTTATTCTAAATAGAAAAGTTACTCATATGATTTAGATGTAAGACATTTTAAATGAAATTATCTCTGAACTGTTGTTTCATAAGCTACAGTCTGTTTTGAATCACTTTATAGAGAAATACAAGGCATGCTTCAATCTATATGTTCCTTCAGTAGCGAAAGTGCAAATGTTAACTTTGTAGCTAAGAGATAGCCACTGTCAAATTTTTTAGGGTGTCATCTAATAATGGGAAAGTATTGTTTGCAAAGGGGGTATATTTATTGGGTCATAAAATAAAAAGAGAGATAAGGAGTCGAGCATTTTCTCCCATCTTTCCCTATTTCCTCACATTTCTTCTTTTAAATAGTATTTTTGGATATTAAAAAATGCAAGGAGGATGGGATGTAGGAACCGAATAGCAAGCAAGATACTCCAGATGGACGACGTCACTGTCAAATTGGTAGGCTGAATCCATCCAAGATGAGATGATCTGTACTTTCTTTCAACCTATTGTGTCTTGAACCTAGTCCTTTTGCCTGGGATCTGGTTCTAGAACTCATAATAACTATTTATAACCTGTCCTCTGCTAATCATTTAATGGGTTGTTGATGTAGGAAGCTAGGGACTTAGTCTGCGGAAGCAGGAACGTAAGAAAAAGGAAGCTATATTACATATTTCTACTTGATCCTCGGGATGTCAAACTTTAAAAGCAGCGTTCACTTTTGTTTTTGTTGTCAAAAGTTGAAAGTAAAATAAAAATATCCTCAGGCGAGAAAGGCTGTTTCTTGTCAGGGAAATTGGGATGTACATATATATCCCTATTGTCTTTAATCAAAACAAATCCATCTGGACCACAGTGTTCCTTTTCTGTCATTAAGCCACTGAAATGGTGTTCCCCTTGCCAAATATTTTATTCTTTGAATATGGCCTTCTATTTTTCAGTTACTGTTATTACGAAGTTAACTGAAGTATTTACAAAACTTAAAACATTTAGTCTTTATTTTATTCCAAATGTTAATCAGTTTTAAAATTCTATATCTGGAAATTTCATGTGTGGTGGGGAAAAATTTAGCTTTCGGTTTTAACATAGCTTGCTGATTTTTTTGCTGTGTAATGCTTTCACCTCTCCACTGTGAATCAGTTCTGTGAAAGCCAGGGGAGAAAGATTTAGAATTTTTAAAAAGTACTTAATAGAGCGTTGCTAAAAGTGATTCTAAAAATAAAGTTCAGTAGATGCATAATGAAACAGTACTACTGTATTAATTTTCAGCATGGTTTTAATTGAACCCGTTAGTTTTACCTATAAAGCAGCAACAGATCTTGATGATATGCACTTGAATTTTGAAAACCCTGCATTGCACGTAACTGCACCAGTGCAGCTATGAAATATTAATAACATATTTTATTCCAAGCTTACCAAGGCCTGACTTAGCAAGAGACATAATTCTTTTATTAGAAACTCTTAATTAAAATGAGCTTTGTAAAACTAGAGCAGATCAATGATCTTTGGACCAAATTTTTGAAAAGAGCTAAACCTGGGAACATAAAGTCACAAAAAAGCCCCACCTAATAATTCAGTCTCATTGTCCCAGGACTGGGCATTTTTTTTTTCGATCTCTGCAATTTTGAAAATCAATATTCTTTCATAATCCTTTGAAAATGGGCTCACTGTCATAGCTCTGTCCTGTCACTTAGCTTACTAAGAAGGGCATCTATTTGAGAATACTTAACTCACTTTTTTGGTTAAAATTTGTATATATACGTAGTGTAGAAATTTACAAAATGCAGAGAGACAGTAATTTAAGTATTTTCTTCTAGTCGTTTTCTCTGTAATTTAAATATAAATAGGATTTTTCTGTTTATATAATCCCATGCCCTGTTTTGTAAAGTAAATATATCTGAATAAGTAGTTTGCTATCTTTAGAGGAAAGAATATGGTCCTGTTTGCCATGAGACCTGGACTGTAGCTGGGTATTTAACTTGCATTTTTCTCTTAAAAAAAGATTTGTAAAGATCCTTTAGATCAAGAATGATATAATAATAATAGCGATTATTAATAACAATAGTAGATCGAGAAAGCCTAATCAGGACTGATATTAATTTCTGTCTCCTTTCTGCCTGCTTCTCTCTCCCTTTGGTTATTGAGAGGAATGTCATCATGAAGCTGAGGGCGGTGGTGTGACAGCTGGAGGTGGTAACTTGTGATAACTTGTAATGTGGTCTAGTCAGGACTGAATACTGTGTTCTTTTACACTTAGTGGTACCCTAAATCCCAAGCTATCATCGTCTCTACCATCATCAGACTTTCACATTTGGACAATGCTTTCTATCAAAGAAACCAAGCAAAACAAAACAATGTATTCTCATCTGAGCTGTGCACAAATTACTATTTCCATTTTAGAGTTGATTAAATTGCTTGATTTGTCCAAGGTCACACATCTGGAAAGCATTGGAGCCTAGGCCAGAACTCGTGTCTTCTGACACCCATGCCAACATTAGAACAAGTTTCTTTAGATTATAAAATCCAGTCTCAGTGGGCATGAAAAATAACGAAAAGTAGGTGGATCATAGTCATATCCATAAAGATAACTGGTATTTATTAAGTACTCACTAGGTGCTGGGCACTGTGCCAAAACTTTACTGGGTTATCTCATTTAATCATCACTACAGACCTTGGAGATGACACTTTTGTGGAAAGTGCAATTGAGCACAGCGGCACAGGGAGGTTAAGTACCACACACAGCCTGGAGGTGGTGGAATGAAGACAGGAATTTAGGAGACTCTGACTCTAGAGGACAGTCCTCAGCACGATCATCAGGAGGCTATGCCCACCTTAAAATTCGCATTTAAAAGCGAATTGTTGAACTGTTAGGTCATGTTAAAAAGATTCAAGGGCCAGCTGGGCACTGTGGCTCATGCCGGTAATCCCAGCACTTTGGGAGGCCCACGTGGGTGGATCACGAGGTCAGGAGTTCGAGATAAGCTGGCCAACAGAGCGAAACCCCATCTGTACTAAAAATACAAAAATTACCTGGGCATGGTGGCGTGCACTTGTAGTCCCAGCTACTTGGGAAGTGGAGGCAGGAGAACCACTTGAACCCAGGAGGCGGAAGTTGTGGTGAGCCAAGATCGCGCCACTGCACTCCAGCCTGGGCAACAGAGCGAGACTCAGTCTCATAAAAAAAAAAAAAAAAAAAAAAGATTCAAGGGCCACTATACATTCTTTTGCTGCATTTTTACTATGTATATAAAAATAAAACATCTTTATATTTTTTCAGCTAAACATTATTTCATGGTTTGTGACTTTATTAAAGACATTAAGAATAAAAACGTTGAATTACTTGTCTTTGTTATATTTTATTCTAAATTAATCTTCTATGTAATCTGAAGTACATCAAATTCATTCTGCTAGTCCATGCTCTATGGATGATATCTCTAATCATGTATCTATTATTTTTTCTGGTATATATTTATCGTTCACATTTATATACACTTTTGGTTTGGTTTTTAGGAGATTTTTAATTTGTACTGTACATTAATTTATCATGATATCATTTATTTACATTTATGTATATATTTATACACAGTTGAAAAGACAATCTTTTAATCATGTATTCACAATTTTTTTGTAGAAGTCAGACTCTTTAAATCTACTTTGAGAGATCCAATAACAAGCTTTTGAATCTTGGCAGAAGAAAAAGCTTGGCCCACAATCTTCAGCAGCGAAGGTTTACAATAGGATGGTTGGCAAGGAAGCAGCTTTTAAAATCTACTAAAACAGTGAAGAGCCAGCCGTGAATAATTTTAAGTGAATCTCTTGATCTTCTATTTTATATACTAAAATCAGGGTTATGTGACTGTACTTACATAGGCTGCCTGGAGACCAGTCAGCCTTAATCCATTTTTGTTATTTATGGGACAAAGTGCTCTGACTCAACCTTATTTTCATTTGTATAAATCTGCGTTGGTTTCTGCTTTATCAGATAGGGTCAAAGAAGAGAACTGTTTCTCATTTTTCTTGAGCAAAAGTTGGCCTTGTAAAGAAACATCTATGCTATACTAGTCATGGCAGCAAGCAGCTTCTGCCTGGATCTAGCTTACCTAAAATTATTAAGGAATGAGTGCCTAGTGATAAAAATCCTTCCTCAGCCAACGTGTCTCATTTCATACAATTTGTTGTGTTTTCTCTTGCCTCTTGGTAATATCTGTGGCCCCTTCTCTCATGCTCTATATACCTTGGAAACCTGCACTTTTGGAAACTCTTAAGGGTGAGACACTTGTGTACTTTCTTGCACAAAGTATACTTATGTTACCATCAAGCCATTTGAAGTTTAGTGAAGACCTTATATCATATAGGAGATGAGCAAAACTCATCTCCTTCTGGCTAGCCAGTCTCTTGTATGCTTCCACAACTGGGTCCTAGGAAACCTCCACTTACCCTTCCCTATTTTTGACCCATGAGTTCGTCCTCTCAGTTCCTGAACTTGATTGCCTGTGGTCTAGCTGGGTACTACCACCTGCTGGTCATTTAGATAATGTCTCAACACTGACCACAAAATTCTAACTGCAGACTCTTAAGTCTTATCTATATTTGTACATCCCACAGTGTTTTACTGATGGCGAGTGCCCAATAAATATTTACTGCACGAATGAGTAAATGAAGTCCTACCTTTTTTCCCCTAAAACTTTCATTCAACAAACAATGTCTTCAGTATCAGGCACTGTGCTGGCCACTGGGGAAACATGAAAGGCAGGATCTTAGCTTGGATGGACACAGTCTACTGGAGGATTCAGGCAAGTAAAGATGTAGTTAACTCGAGAGAAATGTCTCTAACATAGCTAGAGGTAAACAACACGTGCCATGAGAGCACAGAGGATGGGCGACTAAACCAATTGTTAGGAGTAGAAGACCTTCTGTGAGAGCTTTCTGGAGGAGACAGCATCTGAGGTAAGTTTTGAGCATAAGTAGGAATTGTATAGGGAAGAAGAGGAGGGGAGGGCAGGCACAGTGTTATCAAAAACCTGCAAGTGACTGAAATAGCAGGGGTTATATAGCACAGGTTGGAATGCATTGGACCCAGAGTCCAGGCTGGAGAGAATGGGAGGACATGTAGCTCAGCAGAGAAAAGGAACATTTAGCCAAAATTGACAAGACAGAAAACATGGAGCCCAGGCTGGAGAGGGAAGCAGAGGAGAGGCCACAGGGGGCTTCCTATGTCATAACCAGACCTTTGCATTCGTCTTATAGCTGATTAGAGGCGGTTGAAGTATTTAAGTGGGATAGTGACCTGGTCAGACTGGTTTGTTAGAAAAATCACTTTGGTAGAGGGGAGCGGAATACTTTGGTGGGTGAAAGGGATCACAAAGTGGAAAATAAACTTGGAGACTATTGAAGGAGTGGAATGGAAGGGCTTGGGGGCAGAGGGAGATGGCGATGCCATCCCCTGCATTTATTTCCTGTTTCTGCTGTAACAAGTTGCCACAAACCTGCTAGCTTAACAGAACACGCATTAACTCTCTTACAGTTCTGGAGGTGAGACGTCTAAAATTGGTCTTGGTTGGCTGAAACCAAGGAGTGGACAGGCTGCGTTCCTTCTGGGGGCTCTGGGAGGGAATCCCCTGCCTTATGTTCCCCAGTTTCTAGGGGCCACGTGCTTTCTTTAGCTCATGGCCCCTTTCTCTGTTTTCCAAACCAGCAACACAGCATCCTCTCACTTCACTGGCCTCTGCTCCATCTCACATGCCCTTCTCTCACTCTGACCCCCCTGCCTTCTCTAAGACCCTCATGATGACACTGGCCCCCCGATAATCTATATTAATTTGCTAGGGCTGCCATAACAGACTCAGCGGCTTAAACAACAGAAGTTTATTTATTTTTTTTTTTACAGTTCTGGAGGCTGGAAGTCTGAGATCAAAGTGTCAGCAGGATTGATTTCTTCTGAGACCTCCTTAGTTTGTGTAGGTGCGGTCTTCTCCCTGTGTCTTCATGTGGTCTTCCTGCAATGTGTCTGCATCATAATTTTCTCTTCTTATGAGGACCCTAGTCATTGGATTAGGGCATATCCTAAGGACCTCACTTTAATTTAACCACCTCCTTAAAGGCCCTATATATATTCACAGGTTCTGGGGGTTAGGCCTTCAGCATATGAATTCGGATGTGGACACAATTCAGCCCATAACAGGATCCTTATCTTTATCACATCTGAAAAGTCTCCTTTGCCATGCAAAGTGACATATTCATAGTGTGGGGAATGGATGTGAACACCTTTAGAAAGGGGGCATTTTTCAGCCTAATACATTCCCCAAAATATAAAGTACAGGAGAAAAACCAAGTCTAGGGGTTAGAGGCTGGATCCTGGAATTCATACATGCCAAATCTGGGATGTTTATGAAACAAACAAGGAAAGAATCTTCTGGGTGATTGAATTTCCTTGACTATAGAGAAACACCCTACTGTCCACTCTGTATACTGCACACAGTGTAGGGCCTAGTTATATATTAGGCTGGTGCAAAAGTAATTGCAGTTCTCATTGAAAGTAACGGCAGGCCAGGTGTGGTGGCTCACGCCTGTAATCCCAGCACTATGGGAGGCTGAGGTGGGCGGATCACGAGGTCAGGAGATGGAGACCATCTTGGCTAACACGGTGAAACCCTGTCTCTACTAAAAATACAAAAATTAGCTGGGCATGATGACGCGTCCCTGTAATCTCAGCCACTCAGGAGGCTAAGGCAGGAGAATCGCTTCCAGAAAGTTGGAGGTTGCAAGATCTCACTACTGTACTCCAGCCTGGTGATATAGTGAGACTCTGTCTCAAAAAAAAAAAAAGAAAAAAAGAAAAAAAAAAGAAAAGTAATGGCAAAAGCCGCAATTCTTTTTGCACCATCCTACTACAATATTTTTCAATGATTTTCTTGCCCCAGTTGGTCTTAGATTTCCTAACTAAATTGCAAGCCCCTTGGTGCTGTTGTCTTGTTACTCTGTTGTATCTAAACCACTGCAAACTTCATTTTCTTCATTTGTGAAACAGCAATAATAATAGTACCTATTTCATAATGTGGTTTGGGGGATTAAATAGTGTGTATAAACTGCTTAGTGTCTTTGACAGTGCCAGATATGCAGTAGTTATTATCATCATTATGATGCGCATAAACCTCACCTGTAGTAGTTGGCATTGCTCTGGGCATGTGGTAGGTTTTCACTGTGCTAACGAGACATGTATCACATAACCTTTACATGAAGAGTTTAAAGACTTGTCAGAGAGATAAGAATTTACCTAGGATGAAAGAGAAGGAAATTGAGGTGCTTTAGCTCACCAGGTTTGGCAATAAAAATGTTAGAATGAAGATGACTAGAGACCTATTCAGCCAGAGTGTTATTGGGTGCTTGATTTTAGGCACATAGTTCAATATCAAGATAAGAGGAAAAAAATATTTTTTCATAAGACCAAGTATGTGCATGTATTTAACAGGACACCCCTTCTTTCCCCTGCACTCAATTTTTTGCATATGGATATACATAATAAGATAGAAAGTTGCCAGGTTGCAGATTCTTTTGTAGGAGCTGCATGTTGGCTTAAAGTGAACAGAACGTGTAACCCTGAATCTGCATTTAGCCTTGAATATAGATGAACTCTTTTGTCTCAGTGACACAAGTGACAGATCTGGCAAAGCACAAAGCTGAAGTTACAAAAAGATATAGACCACAGATTATACCGTAACAAGCATTTGGTATAATTTATGAATTTTTTGATATCCTGAAGCCTAATTTTCTTGCTAATATAACCCTAAGATTCTTATCCATTTTGAATGCTTAGGTTTCTGCCTTTCAAATCTTTTATTTATAGGCAGATCCTATCAATAGATGAGAGTCAGAGAGAAATGATAAATACATTTTAGCAAAAATAGTGTGGAGGGGAAAATAGTTATTTATCACAACATGTTTCATGTTAAAATATCTGAGAGACAGCTTATTATTTTTTTTTTGGCAAACTGCTAAGGATCCAGGAGGATTAGAAAGTCCTCTTCCCCAATGTCATTTGTCTAAAATACTAATTGTCAGAACACTCCAAAACCTCCTGTGCTTGCCAGACTCTTTTTTTTAAATTTTATTTTTATAATCAGAAAAAAATACGGAGATGTGCAAATCTGAATGCAAATTACCTCCTGTTTAATTACAGTAGGGGTGTAAATTACCCCCAATGCCAAACATTTCTGCCCTGGGTTCCAGAACTGTGTGTTGCAATTATGTCTTTCGTGCTCCTTTAAATTTTGTAGTGGTAACAAATGTGTAATACTAATAATTATGAACACCACTTGCTATGTGCAGCTGATTTAAAATTTCGGTTCATGATTCTATATTTGAAATGTGAAATTCAACCCTGTCAAATTTCCATCAACACTTAAATCTAAATGGATTTGCTGTTCACAATGTCAGAAATAACAAGTGACAAAGTTATCAAAGGCAAAGACTAAGACTCTGGGAATCAGTGAACAGGACAGCATCAGAAGGTTGGGTGACCCTGAACTTCCCTTGGCCTTAGTTTGCTCATCTGCCTAATGAGGGATGATATCTATTCTACTTAAATGAGACTACTTTTTCAAAGAATAAGTGAGATCTTGCATTAGTTGGTAAAAAGGCTAAGCTGATTAACAAGAGACCCAATATGACAGTGGCTAAAAGAACAAAGAAGCTTATTCTTCTTTTGTGTACTGATTCTGGTGGGGAGGTGGCCTGTTTTGTACTATGTTGTCATCTTGGGATTCTAGTTGGAAATGCATCCACCATATCTGGGTTCAGAAAATGAGATTTTAATGAATTGATTGGACCAGAGGGCATGCTTAGAATTCTGATATTATGGTACTCTGTTCTTCCTGAATATTTCATCCATTACTCACCTCCTATCCACCAGACCACAGCTCCATTTCTGCTTTCTCAGGAAGACTTCACTGCCTCCCCTCTCCTCTTAAGTTCTTCCAGCATGTAGTTGGCATCACGTGATTTGGTAATTATCCCAGCTCCTATTGTTTTATATTACACATGCAAAGAAATCTTGTTTCTGCAATTAAGCTATAGGCTCTTTAAAGGCAAAGACCTCTTTTTACTGATGCTTTATCCTTTTCCACTTCCCTCTTCTCACTGGTGTGTAGAACAATAGCATGTAATGTACGTGTCTTATAAATAGACATATTGAATTAAACAAAATCAAAGAGCATGTTAGAGTTGTGATTTCCCAGACTCAGAGGAAACAGAGGGTTTTGACCCTTTTCCTTGATTTTTATTGATAACCTGGTTAGGTTTGCTTAAATTTAGATTTTGGATTACTGATGTCCTGATCAGACTTCTCCATGACATCACTTGGGAACTCTTTCCCAAGGCCCAAAGTGTAGGTCAGGTAGTCCAAAGACAAGCTGGCCAGGAATTGTGGCCCTCCAGGTATGTGGCTTGTACTAGAATTAATTGTTGACAATGGCACTTCTGGATTCTCTCCATATTTCTGCTTATCCCCCATATTATGAAGGCTGTATACAGCCACATCACCTTTATAAAATACATTTCAACTAGGAACAATGACGAGGATGATTATGCATTTCCACATTTCATTTACATAGTCAATGGCCAATTAATGTTTGGTGACTAGATGGTAAACTGGAAAGTAATTGATCTTTTCCAATCAATATGTAGAAAACAGTTGACTTTGACCTTTTGGATTTGCTTATTTTGAGGTGTTGTATATACCACACGCTGGGCATTACAGACACCCATCAATTGTATTGATTGCCCTTTTGATTTTCCCTTGCTGCTGAACTGGAGTTGAAATCATGCATTGTATCTATTCTAAGCTGATTTGCACAGAAGAAGAGAAAAGGGGAGGAAGTCCTTTGGTGAGTGTTGATGTTGGACTATTGTGGACAGCTTGAACCTCAGCTTTCAGAGGAAGACTAAGAGGGGACACCTTAAAAACTGGTGGTTTCGGCCGGGCGCAGTGGCTCACGCCTGTAATCCCAGCACTTTGGGAGGCTGAGATGGGCAGATCATGAGGTCAGGAGATCGAGACCATCCTGGCCAACACAGTGAAACCCCATCTCTACTAAAAATACACAAAATTAGCCGGGCGTGGTGGCGGGTGCCTGTAGTCCCAGCTACTCAGGAGACTGAGGCAGGAGAATGGCGTGAAACCGGGAGGCGGAGGTTGCAGTGAGCGGAGATTGCGCCACTGCACTCCAGCCTGGGAGACAGAGCAAGACTCCGTCTCAAAAAAAAAATTATAAAATTAAATAAATTAAAAAAAAAAAACCAGAAAACTAGTGGTTTCTCGCAAGGAATCTGCCCCATTCCCGAGTGTCAAGGACAGTGGTAATGGGTTCCAATCATGCATTGCCTCTGAAATCAAAGTGCAGCAGTTGATATCTTGACTGATTTTTTCTTGGCCTGTAACTCAGCTATTTTAGACAAATCTGCGTGGGTTCTTGATAGACAGTTAGTAAAAATAGCAACTGTGTCACATATAACTTTTTCTAAGTAAGCATTTACATCATTTTATATTTCTAAAGTGATTTGGAAGCACTCAGATTCATTGTCAGTGACAATGCTTATGTGAGCCATATTGGTGAAAGCATTTTAAAACTACCTTAATGTTAAAGAGATTTGAGTGAGCAGCATTGGAACTCACTCTTGGGTCCTACTTTTTTTTTTTTTTGACAGAGTCTCACTCTGTTGCCCAAGCTGGAGTGCAGTGGCAAGATCTTGGCTCACTGCAAGCTCCGCTTCTCGGGCTCAAGCGATTCTCCTGCCTCAGCCTCCTGAGTAGCTGGGATTACAGGCACGCACCAACATGCCCAGCTATATATATATATATGCTTTTTTTTCATATTTTTAGTGGAAATAGTGGTTTCACCATGTTGGCCAGACTGGTCTTGAACTCCTAACCTCGTGATCCACCCATCTTGGCCTCCCAGTGTGCTAGGATTACAGGCGTGAGCCACCGCTCCTGGCTGGGTCCTACTTTTTCTTAGCTCCTGATTTGCTCTGCTTCAACTGATAAAGGAAAATGTAGAGTCTGAGGATGCAGAAAAGGCCTTTGAAAGATTAATTGACTCTAGGCATAATGGTAACAAAATGGTTCTAGGTAGATGAAAATTATCTTGCTCTAAAAAAACTCTATTAAGAAGAAAAGTCTACATTTGAATTAAAAAGAAGCATTTTCTTAAGTGGGTGAATAAAAAGCTACTAAAAATACAGGAGTATCTCTTGGGGTAATGCTAAATACCTCATTAAAAATCACAATGTAGAAAATTTACCCCCAGAAACACTGATACCTTTCTCCCTGGAACCTAATGAAAGATCCCGAAACATTATTATTTATCCCATTCTTTTCCATCTAGTTTATAATATGATAATTATTTCCTTTCATGTACTATTCCTCTGGTTCCACTTGTGGTCATTGTTCATCGTATTTTGTGACAACTTGTAGTTCTTATAATTGAAGAATTTCCCCATTTTTTTTTTCTAGTGCCTAAACCCTTTCTTTGCCTGCTACCAATTAGGTCACTAAAATACAAATTGCTCCAAAAGACGGTTATTTGTAATTTGAGCCACCACATTGCTCAAATCACTTCTTGATTTTTGTCACTTTCATCTTAATAAACTGCCTCACATAATTGTTTTTTAATTCACTCACTCATTTATTTATTCAGTCAAACAGTCAGTTACCATTCCTTGGAGTCCAATAATGATTAATATGTTGGGCTGGGAGCCGTGGGTTTTTCCCATAGGCCCCAGGGTGAAGGGCTGGAAGTTAAAAAGTTTAAAACTGAATATTGTCAGACAAGTTTCTGATTGTCAATGAAGGGTTGTTTCTTTTTCAGCATGTAAAAGTGACTAAGCACAGAGTCCTTCTACAGTTCAAAGCAACTGCTATCCCATTTTCTCTTACAGTATGCGAGACATTGTAGTCATCATTGGAAAATTAGAAACAAATAACATTTAACCTCTGTTCTGAAGAAACCACAGTGGAGACATACATTGTAATATCATTAGGTGGAGAACTCCAGCTAAGAGCAATCATATAGGAAGGTCGATCATGTTTGAGACACTTTATGTAGATTTGCTTTAGTCCTCCAATTGACACTGTAAGGCCGGTATTGTTGTTCCCATTTTAGAGACTAGAAAATAGGCTCCAAGAAATGTGTCACAGCTAGTAAACTAAAGAGCTGGAACTGGAGCATGTCTTTCTCACGTATATGATTTTTCTTGTGGATTCGTCAGTTCACGCCAATCTGGGGAATACTCTGGAGTTAGCATGACAAAAATAAAACACAGGCTGTATTTTTCTGGTTCCTTCCTATAAGGCTGGAGCCTAGCCGCCCCCCCCCTCCCCGCTCAAGTCTTCTATCTGGATCAAGTAATATGATCAGATGGGTGAGTGTGTGTATTTGGGGGCTGGTGTGGATATAAGGGTGGGCTGGGAAGAGGTGTGTGGGGATTTTCTCTAGTTTGTGAATGCTACCTTCACTCATTCATCTATTGGAGCATGTCCATTCCTCCCTCACTGCCATTTTTCCTCTGCACTTCTGCAGTTTCTGTGCGGAGGCTGGTGGGTGGAATTATCTTATGCCTGTGGGGGTGATATGCTCAAGTGTAGTTTGGCCACAAATTCACATAGTCAGTTTTGTTCTGAAAAACTGGTGATTTTCATATGTTGCTTCTCTTGTCCTAGGATTAGGCCATTTTCCTCAGGGTTACTGGACTGGGAGATCATCTGAGAATTCCCACAGCATGATGAGCTTAAAAATCACTTAAGTTGCATGAGCCCCCAAAGCTACAAGATTTACGCACTCTGACTTCTCCTTTTTAGGTGATCAAGGGGTTAGGAGGTTGAGTGAGAGGAATGAGGCTACCAACATGGGTAAAATACAGACCTGTATCTGGGTAGATCTGGATATACAGAGGGCGTATAGCTTGGTGTATGTTCTGGAATCTACTTTACTAGTTCAAAGCGTACTTTCATTTTGTAAGATGGTAAATTAAAGGCATTAAGTTGTAAGAGTTTTTACATCTTTATGGATAAATGGACCCTTAGTACTAAATTTTGACCTTGAACTGCTTAAGACTTCTCCAGGATGATCTGCTGATCAGAAACACTCAACTATATGAAACCAAACTCTTTGTCTTCTCTCACCACTCTTCCTTTCTCTCTTCATGTCACCATCATTTTTCCATCATTTGTGCCTGAAATCTGGGTATCATATTTGATGCTTCACTCCCTAGTTTTCCTACCACCAGACTGGTCTAGTCCTGTCGTTACATAGATAACATTTCTTCCTAGGCTTCACTCAAGATGTATCTGTCAAATAATAAAACTCTCGTCAGCATCAAGGCAGATTTGGGACCAGCACACTGTGTGTCAGACAGTCCACCCACAGTATCTATGTCAACAGGGACAGAGAATGACCTACCCACTTGTAGTCTCCTTATGCAAAAGACAGCCTGAATAATCAACTTCTTGATGTTCTTCTACATTTTCTGAGTTTTTTTTTTTTTTTTTTGTAGGGGAAAATCCTCTTGTTGATATTAGCAGGGTTGTCCATTTATGCCTCTGATCCACATAGAATGCTGTATGACATAAAAATGTTGGATCAGAAGGAAGATGTGGTTAGCTTTGTCTTGCCAAATCACAGGTTCTTGGCAGCGTTAAGAAAATAGATTCAGGATCATCTGGTCTCAGTTTGTACATGAAAAAATGGAAAAGTTAAATGACTTGTTCAGGTGTATTTACCTAGAAAACAGTTGATTTTGGAATTCAAATGCCTGTCTCCTAATTCCAGAGATGGGACTCTGTTTATTTGACACTCACTTTTGTTTATCTTCTAAGTTGCAGTGTGAGGAGTGCAGTGCAGTACGTGATGGAAGAGAACTGGCATGTATGTGGTGTGGTGAAAGTCAGACAGAGGTGTATGAATTCACATTCTTCTGCTATGCACACCCAGCTATAGGCACCTGTAAGTACAGTCTCCAAAGCTACTTTGCTCATTTGTAAAAAGAAGAAAAAAGGAAAGAGCCAGGCTTTCTTTCTCAGTTTTCTTTTCGCTATAAATATCAGAGCCATAGAAACTCTTTATTTATCCAATTATTTTATTGAATCAGCTCTGTGACAGGCACCGTGAGAGGAGCCAGAGATGAAGACTTGAGTAAAGACGTCTCAGCCCCCAGGAGTTCCAAGTCTAGTTCACATTCTTCTCACACTCACTGAAGAGAGACAAATCTTAGTTTGTAAAAAGCCTGATTTATTGAACAGAATAATGACAAATGAGAGCTAGAAGGGGTCTTAATATATATTATTTAGTCTGAACTTATAATTTCACAGGTAAGGAAATGGGCAATAGCAAAGTTCTGATCTTCCAAAAGGCCAGAACTTGCTTCTTAGTATTTGAGTCAAACCTGGAATTCGGACTTCTTGACTCCTAGCCACGATTTTTTAAATTATACTCTATTTACCTCAAAGTGGGCTGAGAAAATGGCTGAATAGCTGTTTTCAGAAACTGAAAAATCATGTGGGAAACTGAAAACAAAAACTCATGCCTGGCCCCTGCAGGCAGAGTTGAGTGGGATCTGGACACAGTTTCTACTTTGTTTTTAAGTTTATCAGGAATTTCTAATATGCAGCCTATGTTGAATAATGATGATAGTAGGAGCTATATAGGATATCAAGTGAATAAGACATCTCTTGATCTCCAGAGACTCCTTTTATTTTATTTTGTTAAAGGACAGGGTCTTGCTCTGTTGCCCGGGCTGGAGTGCAGTGGCATGATTATGGCTCCCTGCAGCCTCAAACTCCTAGGCTCAAGAGATCCTTCCACTTCAGCCTCCCAAGCAGCTGGGACTGCAGATGCATGCCACCACGCTTGGCTAAGGTTTAATTTTTTTGTAGAGACTAGGTCTTGCTCTGCTTCCCAGGCTGGTCTCGAACTCTTGGCCTCAAGTAATCTTCCTGCCTTGGTCCCCCAAAGTGTTGGGGTTACAGGTGTGAGCCACCAAACCCAGCCTGGAGGTTCCACTCTAATGGGAGGAGAGAGATGCCCTTTATGTCTACCATGGCTCTGATAAAATGTATCAATGTAAAGTAAAATCACTTGCATTTTAATCTTGCCAATTAATTCAGTAGAGTTGTAGCTTTTTACTTAATCACTGATTGTTTCTTGAAATTGAGTTGGATCTTATTTATATGCCTGTATTATATCTCAATTTTAATAGTAGACTTAATTATATTTCAAGGATAGAGTTTATTCCACTTTTCAAATGAATTTACTCTCTGATTTAATTATAACATTGGAAATTTGGATGGCTCTGGCGAAATATAGTCTTCCAATTAAAAAAAAAAAGAAAAGAAAATGAATATCTGTAAACTATGAGGAGATCAAACCCTAAACACAATTGATAACAAACATCTTTCAACCTTGTCTTCTCTGTTCTACCCCAACTATCTCAGTGTGTTTGCGCTGCTGTAGCAAAATACCATGGACTAGGTGGCTTATAAACAACAGAAATGTATTTCTCACAGTTCTGGAGGCTGGGAAGCTCAAGCTCGAGATCTCTGGTGAGGGCCTGCTTCCTGGGTCATAGACAGCTGTCTTCTTACTGTCTCTTCACATGGCAAAAGGGAAGAGAGATCTGCTCTGGGGTCTGTTTTATAAGGACACTAATCTCATTCATGAACACTCCACTCTTATGAGCTACTTACCTTCCAAGGCCTCACCACCTAATACCATCATATTGGGGGTTAGGATTTCCACATGTAAATTTTAGGGGGCTCAAGCGTTCAGTGTATAGCATCACCCTAGACGACTCTTTAATTATTCATTGGTTTTCTTCCTTGTGGGTAGAGCACAAGCAGGGGTCTTAGGGGCTGAGATAAGGGACACTTGCTTCGTCATGGGACTCTGTCAAATATGTAAAGGAGCAAATTTCACCTTATTATCAGTAACTCCTTAGCTCACATTGTTCACGCTAAGCTTTCTCTTGACTGACCATATTTCAGACAGTAACCAGCTACCTTCTGTCTTCTCATTCCACATCCATAGTTTACATAAGTTTACTGATATGTCACTAAAGAGAACTTTTTCGGTAGGACCCCAAAAGTTACCTATGCAAAGCTGCAAATTAGAAATAAAAACCTGAATGACATAGGTAAGCATTTGCATTGCTGGTTTCATTAATGCTTACATTAACTACATGTCTCAAAGTTAAATCTGATAGACTTGTTTAAGACAAAGCCAGTCTGTGGGCTCCGTGGTAAGTCTGTCCTATTCCAAATTTCTTTTCTTTTTTTTGAGACAGAGTGTCTCTCTGTTACCCAGGCTTGAGTGCAGTGGTGCAATCTCAGCTCACTGCAACCTCGGCCTCCTGGGCTCAAGCGATTCTCCTGCCTCAGCTTCCTGAGTAGCTGGGGTTACAGGTGTGCACCACCATGCCTGGCTAATTTTTGTATTTTTAGTAGAGATGGAGTTTCACCATATTGGTCAGGCTGGTCTCAAACTTTTGACCTTGTGATCCCCCCGCCTTGGCCTCCCAAAGTGCTGGGATTACAGGCATGAGCCACCACGCCCGGCTTCCAAATTTCTTATGTTGGCTACTCTTGTACATGGTTTGCTTTCCCCAGATGACATTGTTTGTGAGGTCAAGGACAGATACTTACTTGAAAACAGCTCTCCGACTGTCTCGTTGGTGATGTCAGAAACTGTACCGTGAAAGGAACTTTAAAAGCCTGCTATTAGCATAAAGTACTTCACTGAACTTTAACACCTTAGCAGTGGCAAATATTATTAAAGAAAAACAAGAGGGGTTTGTGATAATATGAATAAAACAGTAATAAGAGACAGGTATTCTGTCTACTTGGTGAGAAAATGCCAGTGACTATTGTAATTATGACTATTGAGAGCACATCAGTTGGGGAGAAAAGAGATTGGAAAAACCTTTGGGAGCTTGGCTGTTGCTTGAAAGGCTAGAAAATGGGAATCTTCTGACAGATGTCATAAAACATATTGAATCAATTTTAGGACTACAATGACTTATTTAAAAATATTTATTTGCTATTTCCCTGTAATAATCCATTCCAATTGCATAATCATTTATAACTTACAAAGAATTCTTGCTTCACAATTTCATTTTGTCCTGTCAGCATCTTGGTGATGTTAACTACTTCTGTTTTATAGATAAAGAGACTGAGCCTCAGAGACCCTAAATGATGCTTCAGGGCCCCAAGATCAGTAGAGTAATAAATCTAAGGCCATTTCTCCTAAATTGGGGGTCAAGTCTTTTGTCACAATTCTGCATTCTGGGGACACTTTGGGTGGTTGTAATTTCATGTTAATCTTACTGTGTTCCACGTTTGGTTGGAAGGTACTGTGGCCAGAGGCTATGCTGACTCTTCACATTGGTTTTTCCAAGTGTCCACAATGGGGCATCTCAGTCTTGGCAGCCCAATAAAATTCCTGAGGCTCAAGGCTCACTCTGAGATATTCTGATTTAATTTGCCTAAGATTTAGCATGGGCATTAGTATAATTGTAAAAATCTCCCTGGGTGATGTTGATGTGCACTATAAACCAGATTCTAATAGTTAGACTCACTGGTTTATAGTAATGGCTCTCAGTATGCCAGAAGTAGGGGTAGGATGTGTGTTTATGAGTGTGCGTGTGTGTGTGTGTGTGTGTGTGTGTACCCATGCCCACCAGCATCACCCACCAGATTTTCAAAGAATATTTTGAACAAGACTCACTCCCCTGGGTGTATTAGAGATATTGTCTTTGTTCATTGCAGCATGATGGGGTCAGGAGAGAAGGGATAAGGGTGTTAGATAGATATTTCTATTTTGAAAAAAAAAATTCTAGATGATTTTATTAATGACCTGCCTTCTTGCATCATAAAAATACTTCTTGTGATTGTGAAAACATAAAGTACCCTCAATGGTTAATTAACAAACTGATTGATTTTTCTTGTTCACACTGTCCAAGTACTTTAAACAGGTAGAGGTGTGCATTCTAAGAACTGAGGAAATGAGGGTGCAGAGAGGAAAGTTACCCTTTGTCAGGGACTGAATGAAGTGCAGAGTGAATCTTCCAGAAAGACTTGACTTCAGGGACAAATCTTCATGAACTGAAGACAGATTATCATCCTTATCAAAGCATTCTGGCTACCAAAGCATTTTAGGAGGGTTGTCTGGTTCCGTCATTCACATAGCAATAATTTATTGCATGTCCAATATGTGCTAGGCACCCGTCTCAGCACTGAAGATGAAATGGTGAGCAAAGCAGATGAATGCCAACTTGTGGTTCCAGCAAGTTCGATTATCTTATGGAGAGAACGCTTCAGAGGGCCCTTGAGGGCTTGCAGGTGGTTCACAGCACATCTCAGCATCTGTGGTTGCAAGAGTAAGATTGAGGGTGGCTGGCTAGAGTTAAAAGAACTAGTGACAAAGTTAGCCAAATGATGCCAGCTCCTGGGGAACCAGCAGCCTGGAGTGTGAGACAACTGGGGCTGAACTGCAATGGACAGTTAGGAAAACATTTCTACAGTTAGCACTGCCAGTTTGCAGGTTCAGCTCAGTAGCCAGATTAGGAATTAAATATGCAGACAGTTCCCTCTACTGGGAAGATGCTATTATTGCATAACAAGCACCAGGTGGAAATAAGAGATGGCCGTGAGATTTTCTGGCTTCTGAGAGGCACCCCAATGAGACTACAGATCACCCCACAACTCTTGTGCATTTACCCCTGGCTCCTTTGTTACATTTCTCTTTTTACTTTATTTGGCCATCACACTGTCTTTACAGCCAACCGTTTGATAGTACTGAGTGTGCACTGGGATGGGACAAGGAGCTCCTGTCTGACAGGTGCCTATTGTCTTGCTGGGGAGACCAGGCATGCATACAGAAACCAGCTGGGAAGAGCTCTCACGTGTGTCCCTCTTTCAGTTTTTCCTTTGAAAAGGCTTCTTTCCTCTTCCAGTTTCCTCTTGTCCCCGTGATTCCATCCTCTTGTAACCTCCAGCCTAGACAAAGACAGTAGCCCAAGGCCTGTTCTGTGCCTCTGGTCTCTCATTGCAGCCAGGTCATCTTGCCATGCACCCTTTCATTATGCCCCTCATTTGCTTAATTTAAAAGCCCAGACTTGTGTGGACTCCTCTTCGTTACCGTATTACCTTGAAAGTGACTGCTTATTGTCTGTTCCTCTAGCAAAGTGTAAATTCATTAAGAGCAAGAAATGATTCTGATGGAGAGATAGACACATAGGTATTTTCTATGTCACTTTATGTTGGAAGTCTTTCTATCTTAGACCTTTTTCTTTTACTAGACGGCAGGGACCTTATTTAATTCATCTTTGTTTCCTTAGCATTTACTGCAGTACCTGCTAATACTTGACTCTCAATGAACATTCTGATAGAAATTTTCGAACAAAGATGTTGATAACAGCATTATTGATAATTTATTTAAAAATGAAAATGAAAAATGTATTCAAACATAGAGGAACAGGTAAGTGAATAATGTTATCTCCATGGCATGGCAGTTATTAGTCAATAAAATTATACTTTGAGGGATGTTCTAATTCATGGTGATAGGTTTTTCATATCATGGTAAATTAAAAAAGGAAGCTGTTTAAAAATTGATCTAACCTGTAAAAAATAGGCACAAAAAGAGTGTTGGAAGGAAATACTAAAAAATGTTAACAGTGGATCTGTAATTTCCTGTAGGTCCATTTTTTTTCTATAATGAGGTTATATTACATCTTCAGTCAAAAAAACAGCTATAACTATATTCCATGGTATAATCAGTCCATGTCCATTTTTTCCAAGACTGTTAGGATTCCCTGTTGCATATAGAATGAAAAACAAATTGCTTTGTTTGGCAATTTAGACTAGGCTCAAAAACTACCATTTAGCTTCATTTTTTTCCAGCCTTCTTTTTCTGTATTCCATATTTCAGTTATATGAAATTTCTGAATAATTTATATTTTAAAACAATTTTATTAAAAAATGCATACCCAATGATAAAATTTGGAAAATTCTGAAAAGCATAAGGATAAACGAAAAGTGGCTGTGAGATAGACACTACTAATACTTGTCAATTTCCTTTCTTCTTATATATATCAAAATTAATTTGCTTGCATATTTATACTCACATATGTTTTATATATAAATACTTTGCCACATATATAATTCTGCATATTTTGTCTTTCACTCAAAAAGCATGTTTTCTGATGGCATTACAATTTATTGAAAATTGTGTTTGGTGCATAATCTCCCTCCTTAAATGATCTCATTAACTTCGTTGAGTTTAAATGTGTATTTCTGGCCGAGAATTTTCTTTTTCGCTTAATATCTTCCTATCAATTACTAGTTGGACATCTATATTTGTTACTGGCCAGGTTCAGGTCCATTCTGCCCACATGGAGTGAATCAATCACTGTGGCATAAGTTTTGCAAAAGAGAAAAGCTTTATCTGTAAGACCACCAAGCAAGGAGGTAAGAGAACAGCTGTCAAATCTGCCTTCGTGAAGATGAGGTTTAGGGATATTGATAGGTTAGGAGAGTGGGTGGTCTAAGGGATGGGAAGAGGTGGTTGGTAGCGGGGGTAAGTGAAGTAACCAATTCATTCTGCATGAGTGTAGTCAGAGTTCATGGCATTTCATAGGACATATGTACAGAAAATGGCAGTGTTAGCATGATCTGGAGGAGTTTTTTGCCCCCTGATGTCAAAAGGCCACCTCTTGGATACTTGTGCAGGCCCAGTTGAAGGTTTGGTGGTCTGAACCAGTTTGAATGAGATAGGAGGTAGCCCAAGTTCCTGAAAAAACAACTGAATCTACTGTTGCCATGGCGACCTATGAATGTTATCTATACAGTGGCCAGTGAAGGTTAAGTTTCAGTGTTCAGTGGTGTGGCCTTTAGCTACCACAGCCTTCAGCTTCATAGAAAAATGAAGAAAAAAATAAAGAAAAACAAGCAACCAAAAGCAGGCAGGCAGGCAGGCAGCCCTGATCAAATTAACCTGTCGGTTTTACACTCATTGGTATTTCAAATGTAACATGCTCTAAATTGGACCCAATCCTGCTTCTCCTCAATTCTTCCCAATTTAAGAATTGAGTATGTCCATTGACCAAGTTACTCCTGAGAGAATCTCAGAAATTATACTTAACGTCTTTATTTCCTGTGGGGGGTTGAATTATGTCATCTCTCCTTTTCCTCCACAAAAAAGACATTCCCAATAAGGTCACATTCACAAGTCCTGACCTCCAGTCCTTGTGAATGTGGTCTTATTTGGATATAGGTTTCTTGCTCACGTAACCAAGTTAGGTAAAGTCATAATGGATTAGGGTGGGCCCTAAAGTCATTGACTGGCATCTTTATAAGGGAAAAAAAAATGAGATTTGGATACAGAGTCTCAGAGGAGACCTGGAGGCAAGAGGGCCATGTGAAGATGGAGGCAGAGACTTGGGGTACACATCTGCAAGCCATGGAGGGCCAGGAGCCACCAAAGCTAGGAGGAGGAGAGGAAGGATCCTCCCCTAGAGATTTTGAGGGAGCACAGCCCCGCCAACACCTTGATGTTTGGACTTCCGGCTTCCAGAACTGTGGGAAAATACATTTCTGTTGTTTTGAGCCACCAGGTTTATGTTGCCCAGGCTAGAGTAGAGTGGCGCAATCTCAGCTCACTGCAACCTCCTCCTCCCCGGTTCAAGTGATTCTCCTGCCTCAGCCTCCCGAGTAGCTGGGATTACAGGCTCCTGCCACGGTACTCAGATAATTTTTGTATTTTTAATATAGATGGGGTTTCACCACGTTGGTCAGGCTGGTCTTGAACTCCAGACCTCGTGATCCACCTGCCTTGGCCTCCCAAAATGCTGGGATTACAGATATGAACTACCACACCCAGCCCTCTCTCTATTTCTTTTCATAACACAGTCCCCCAGTATAAACCACCTTCCTGTATGTCTCTTCTGTGCCACTCTAATAGCTTCCCTAATGACCTTGTTCTCATCCCAATCCTTATAACAGCCCCTGTGAGCTTCCAACTGTGTGTCTCCCATACCAGGTCTTTCAATGGCTTCCTATTTCACCTGGAAGGTGAATAGGAATCCCTCAAAATGCTAAATGATCCTCCTCCTGCCCCCTGGCCAGCCCATCACCTACTGTTTCCCCTGCTTGCCACTTGGATCATCTTTTAGGTCCTCAAATGCTTTAGTCTCCTGCCCTCCTCAAGGCCGTCACACGTGCTGTTCCCTTAGCCTGGAGTGCCCTTCCTCCCACCCTTCCTGGTTAACTCCTAATTGCTGCTCACCCTTCTGTCCTTGGAGAGGCCTCTCCATACTACCTCATATACATTACGTCTCTGTTGTCATCTCTCATGACACTGAATACATCTCCATGGCCTTATCCCAGATGGCACTTTATCTTTACTTTGGTGACAGTTGGCTTATTGTCCACTGCCCCAGTGTCCTAGCTTCTCTGATCTCTATCTTCATCGACTAGCACAGTTCCTGACACAAACTGAATGTTTTGTAACTAAATATTCAATTAAACATGTTCCCTCTGACGGTACCTCAAGGTTATTGAGAGGACTCACAATAGACAACGCTTAAACTCATTTGTGTAGGTCTTGAGGCTTTGAAAGAAGCTGATGTTCCTGTGAATTTGATGGTGAGCAAAAGCAAAGCTGGTTAAGTACGACCTCTTAGAGGAGGTCAGCGGCTTAGAGTGAGGGCTCTGGAGTCCGTTGCACTTGTATTTGAAAACCAGCTCTGCTATTCATAAACCTGTAATCAAGGGCAAATTGTACCCATCATTGGTAAATTAGGGTAATCGTGCCTACCTCCCCGAATTGTAGGGATTCACTGAAAGAGTAAATGCACATGGTCAGTGATCAGTAGAACACAGCTACTTTTATCCTCCTCCTTTTTGCCATCAAACCATCATTCCTAAGACTGTGTTTTCCCACTTGAAGGTTGCTGGGGAGTTCCTTGTACTGTGTTTGGGCCTGCAGTGCCTGCCTAAACCATTGCTGATGAAGCCACACTTTTGGGTACCATGCTTTGTCCCACCTGCCCATCTCAGGCAGAGACAGTCTCTGTCTCCCAGGCATTCCAGACTGTTCCTGGCCTTGGCTCCTGATCTCCCTCTGAGGGCTGTCATGAAGCAGCCAGTCCCAGCGAGTGCCAAGCTTTAGCCCGGACACCAGAGAGTGAGAACTCTGGTGAGAGGCTGGTGGCAGGAAGGAGGAGGCTCCTGGGAAGAGGTGGAAAGGGTAGGGTTGAGGGTGGCGTGCAGATGAGGAGTAGGAATGAAATCCAGCTTTTGACTCTGTAAAAATTTCTCCAGGAGGAGGAGTCTTTCAAAGGATGGTTCCCAGAGCGACAGCCTGGGCTAATTGCCTGGAGAAATAAACAAGAGGATAGGCAATGAATAAAAGCCAGCTCTCAGCAGGAGTCTGCTTATCACATCCTTCCTTTTCACATTTCATGTTCATATTTAAAGCTCCCATCCAAAGACCCATAAAACAACAGTCTCTACCAGTAATGATTTCCTGGAGGCCCCCTGGAAAGCATTAGAAAAGATGTTTCCTTTTAATAGGCTTTTCGGGGAAGAGAAAATCAATAATTTCTAGGCAGACGCTTTACAGATGCAAATTTATATTGTCCAAATACTCCTGGTTACTACCTTATTTCCTCTAAGAAATGGCTGCATGTTAATGTTGTCTCTGGTAAAGACAGACAATGACTTGCAGTTCTCAATATGGATACAATGAAAGACATGCTCAAGGTAGTAGATATCTTGCAGAGGCTTCTTACGTGGTCTTAGTTACATCTAGCTGCTTTTGGCTATTGCAAATAAATTTCTTCATGTGATTTACATAATGGAATATTTAATAGAATTATTCTTTTTAAGACCCTGACAAATTAAACCAGTACCTAATGAGGATAGCTCTACATCGAATAGAGGCTTGACTAATGGGTCTGTAATAAAGATACACTATATTTTAAGGACCTGGGAATTGAGGTATAATCAGAAGATGAGTTTTCTAAGAACGTTGCTCTTCGATCAAGTTGTAAGTCGCTTTGAAAAATCAAATTCATTAGTGGCCAGCCATGATTCTACAATCTGCAGACGTGGTTTCCTCTTTTCTCCATCTTGGAATATTTTATTCTAATGATTCTCCATCTGTTCTTTCTTCTGAGAAATGGGCTAAATTCCAGAAAATACAAATCAGAGGTGAATATAAAACAAAGGTGTCTCTCATATTTTAACCCACCCCATCTCTCCATGCTATGCCACAGCACAGCCCCCACCACGCTCCATACCGTTAGTCTCTGTTCCCTCTACTTGGAGAAGACCTTGTCCATTCTGAAGTGAAGAAAGAAATGTAGGAGGGGAAATGGGCATTCCACGGAGGCGACTGGGGGTGGTTCGAAAGAGCTCCTCACCCAGGGTAATGGGCCTGATTTTGTCCTTACTGTTGTCCACTGAAAGGTTAAATAACAGCTACTATAACTTAAAGAATTTTAAAGTTCTTTTTATTTTGAGCCAAGTTGGAGTACTAATAGCCCAGGCAACACAGACTCAGCACAAACTAAGAATGTGTCCCAGAGTGACCTACACAAGACACAGTATTTTTTACATTTTAATTTTTTTTAACATGGGGTCTCTCTCGTTTGCTCAGGTTGGAGTTCACTGATGCAATCATAGCTTGCTGCAGCCTCAGCCTCCTAGGCTGAAGCAATCCTCTCATCTCAGCCTCCTGAGTAGCTAGGGCTATAGGTGTCACCACCATGCCTGGCTTTTTTTTTTTCCTTTCTGGTACATTTTTTTGTAGAGATGAGGGTCTCACTTTGCTGCCCAGGCTGGTCTCCAACTGCTGGCCTCAAGCAATCCCCCTGCTTTGGCCTCCCTAAGTGCTGGGATTAGAGGCATGAACCACTGTGTCCAGCCACAAGATGTGGTCTTTATACGTTTTGTTCATAGAAAATAGAAGAATGGGGGTAGTGAAGTAAAGGTGATATTTTCATAATTCTGATTGGTGCACAGTGACGTTAGATATAAGACAAAACAAATACATGGTTAGCACATATAAAGTAAAAGGTTAATGAGCATGTAGATGTGTTAGGGTCTAGAGAGGGATGATTGATTTTATCTTGCCTTTATGTTCTATCTAATGAACAAAAGTATAATCAATACCTGTCAATAAAATATTTGACAGACTCTAGCTTTGCAGATGAGAGTTCAGATTTAATTTATAGGTCTAGCTTTTATTACCCATATGTCTCACCTATAGCCGTCTTGGGTCACTTTATTTTATTTATTTAACATTTTATTCTAATTTTCCTTTTCTTGACACTGTTGCTAATCTGTGGATGACATTGGGCAGGTTCCTTATCCCCTACATTAGTTATCTCTCTGTAGTAGTTATCTATGGCTGTGTGGCAAATTACCTCCAAATTTAGCAGCTTAAAACAATAAAGGCTTATTATCTCAGATTCTTTCATTTTATTTCCTTTTTAACAAATAGGATTTGCACCAGGATCACGTAATTTCTAAGGGTTAGGAATCTGGAAGCTGCTTAGCTGAGTGGTTTCAGCTCAGGGTCTGTTCTTGCTCTTCCCACTGGCCTGCTTACAATTCCCATCACCAGCCACTACTTTTAATAAGGACATTGACACTACCGGAAAATAAAATACTTTTGGAAGAGATATTTGGAAGAAGAAAAGGTAATGCAATGTACGATTGTCAGCTCCTAGCCCTCCCCTTCAAACCAGCTGAACACGTTTTGGCTCCTTCACACAGGTGAGAGGCCACGTGGTAAATGCAAAGTGCCTGCAGTGTAAAGTAGCAGAACGCTGCTTTAAAACGTCAGCTTCCCCAGGTACACTGTGAGCCTGGCCAAATTCCCTGACGTCTCTGAACCTCGGTTCCTTATTCGTTACCTGAGGGGAAATCGTGTTGACCTCATAGGGTTGTTGTGAGAATTGAATGAGGTAATCCCTTAAAATGTATGTGTATTTTATTTTATATTTGAGGGGTACACATGCTTTTTTGTTACAAGGGTATACTGCTTGATGCTGAGGTTTGGGCTTCGGTTGATCCCCAAACAGTGAAGACAGTACTCAATAGGAAGTTTTCCAATGCTTGCTTCCCTTCCTCTCTCTTCCCTTTTGGAGTCCCCAGTGTCTCTTGTTCCTGTGAATGGGATAAATTTTTTTTTTTTTAAATATGGCTTTTCGCTGTGTCACCCAGGCTGGAGTACGGTAGCACTATCATAGCTCACTGCAGCCTTGAACTCCTGAACTAAAGCAATTCTCCTGTGCCAGCCTCCCAAAGTGCTAGGATTACAGGTATTAGCCATTACAGGCACCTGCCACCATGCCCTTTTTTTTTTTTTTTTTTTGTAGAGACGGGGTTTCACTATGTTGCCCAGGTTGGTCTGGAACTCCAGGACTCACACAATCTTCTAGCCTCGGCCTCCTAAGGTGCTGGGATTACAGGTGTGAGCCACCGTGCCTGGTCGAATGAGGTAATTCTTGACAAAATAAATACGTGGCTAGCACATCTTAACATGCTTTTCTTGCTGTACTTTCTCTGTAGCAAGTGCTTGCTGTGCATTAGCTTTCTTGTCCCCTTCACCCCTTGGTAATGGAGCCTGGAGAGAATTTACTTGGGAACTCAAGTATGCCAGCAAAGGAGACACAATTGGTGAGGGTACTAAGCACACCGTTTGCGTGATTTTTTTTTTTTTTTCAAAACAATATCATTAGATCTTCACATATAGAGCTGGGAGATAACGTAGTTTCTCTGACAGATGTTAGACTAGGATCCCAAATGACCTCGTATGGTGTGCCAGTGTCTTCTTCATTTGCTCCAAGGACACAGCGTGAATAGAATAGGTCTTGCCATCAGCAAGGGTCCTCTCCTAGTTTTTCCCTTGCATTTCAGATGCTTGGCACCTGTAACCAGATTTTCCAAGCACTGAGAGTCAGTGTGTCTTGATGGAATGAGCACTGGTTTGGGATCAGAAGGTCTGTGTTGGTATCATGCCCCTGCCACTTAGTTGATGTGTGTTTGGATGAGTCACCTCTCTGAACATATCTTTATCATCTATAAAATAGGCATCCTAATAATATTTCCTAAACACTTTTTCTGACAAGGTTTTATGAGAACCAAAAGAAATAAGGAAAGGCAAAGCTTTGTAAATTGGAGATGTCTCACCAGCGCTATCATTCCTGTGACTTCTGATCACCAAGGACAAGGGACCAGCTTTTAGTACACAGAGCCTGGGATGGCGGAATGCGAGACATTTCACAGTCCATTGGGGGTGATCTATGGCAGATGGTGTTCCTGGCACCTTTTTCAAATTGGCTTTACTGATCTAATCACATTATGGAGGGAGCCACTTGCTCAGCCAAAAAGGCAACATTAATACTCAGGACAGTGCTCACTCTGTTACAGGCTTAAGCATGCTTAGCAATTATAGCTGTTACTTATTGAGTCTTTCAAATGTGGCAGACATGGTGCCAAGTACTTGACATGCATTATTTCATAGCCAGGACTGCCATGTGAACAAATCCAGTGTATGTGAAGGTTCTCTGGAGTTGTGCAGTGCCCAGTATGCTTCACTGTTCATGGAAGTCCTGCTCACAGAAACCCTATGAGGTATATTTGCACGGGCTTTTTGAGTTCTTGGTTATCTTAATTTATGGAAGAGAAAATATGACATTTGGAGTAATTAACATTTTCAAGCCATAATACCAATGGGTAGTAGAGTCAGAATTCTAAAGCCTCTGCTTTTATTAGTGTGCTATATATTATTTCATGGGTTTAATGAAATTGGCAATGTCTTTGAGCCAAAGACCATGAGGAGCACATCTGTAGTTGAACAAGTTGGGCTTATTACTCTTTGCAGTGAGGAAGAACACACACCACGAAGAATTTATCTAAGATCTGGGCTTGGGTTAGGTGATCTTGGGGAAGGCTTAAGGAAGCAGAGATTTTCTTTGAATTTGATGCTGCTAGCAAGAAGAGACTGGGTATTTTAACAACTTGTCTAGGCAGGGCAGACTGGTAAACAGCTAAAACTGTTACTGGCAAAGAACCAATAGTCATGTTGACTAGGAGAAGGGGATGTTTGGTATTTTGTGTCTTGGAAAATGTCCGTTAAGTGTCTGTTCAAACACAATTACAAGGGATCTTGTTTTTGTCTTGATCCATTGTGGTGGCAGAGTGGCCTTGTCTGATGTTCATGTTCTAAGAAATTGTGTTTGAAAGGAGAATGCTAATGGCTAGCTGTATCAGGCTAGCCCCTGATGGTTTTCTCTTTCTCAGGATAAAAGGACTGGAGGGCACTGGGGTATACACCTGTTAAGTGCATTCAGCTGTGTAGCATAACACTGGCGCTCACCATTCTGTGATGAAAGAGGCAGAAGGCAATAGAATATGCAGATGCCATGTGGAGCCTTCACATTTTACTAAATGAGAACTACTAAATGAGAATGAGAAGTAGCTGGTTGTAGGAATCTTAAAAATCTGCCTCCCAGGTTCAAGCAATTCTCCTGCCTCAGCCTCCCGAGTAGCTGGGACAACAGGCGTGTGCCACTACTTCTGGCTAATTTTTGTATTTTTAGTAGAGATGGGGTTTCACCATGTTGGCCAGGCTGATCTTAAACTCCTGACCTTGTGATCCGCCCGCTTTGGCCTCCCAAAGTGCTGGGATTACAGGTGTGAGCTACCACACCTGGCTAAAAAAATAGTGTTTTGCTTTTGTTTTTGTTTTTTTTTTTACAGCTTAGTATAACTCATACTTTTTCTCAAAGCACGATTGTCTGGTCCAGATGGCAGTTCCTACATTAAGGTGCTATTTAATATTTTTTGAATGACTGAAGTCAGCCTTGATGAGTGAAGACAATATAATATGGTGATAAACATATATGTTAGGCAATGAAGACAAGGGATTGAGATCCATCCATGACATAAGGAGCTTCTGCAGATGAAGAAAATGTATAGAATTCTGTAGCAACTAGAGTTTAGAAGGTCAAGTGTCTATGACACAAACATACAGAGAGGTTGATGGAATGAGAACTGTTAAGAAAAGATGCACATTCTTGTGATGCGTAAGGAGAGACAATGATTTTCATGGCAAAATCATCATGAAAGATAAAACATAAGTTGAAGAAATGTAAGGCATCTGAGCAAGGAGCTACCCTGTTGCTGCAGGGGTTGGGGATGAGATACTGAGAAATTCAGCTTTTAGTTTATTTTTAGAGATGATGTGCCCAATAAACCACGGGCTTAATTTTTCTGTGGCTTCAAGACAGTTTGTCTTAGGGAAGTGAAGGCAGGTGAACATCAGCCATAAAATAAATTAAGTGAATTAAATAAAGTTCCCAAGTGCTTCTAAATGTGGCAGCCAGACAGGAATGTATTTGGCTAGGGCCACACTCTAAAACAGTTGTCTGGTCTGCCCACTGTGAACACCAAATCCTTACCACAATTGTCAGCAGTCACCTTGATCTAAAATATAATTATAACAATATTTAAAGTTTTTTATAAACTTAGAACTTTAGAAATATGACAAAAGATTTCACAGAATAAATGAAAGGTGGTTCAGACTGGGAGAAGATGTTTGCGATGTTTAAAACTGACAAAGAATATAAAAATTCTAGACAAATCAGCAAAAAAGACACAGAAACTTCTTTAAAAATGGACAGTTCAAGAAGACCAGGAATTTCAAAGAAGAACAAATGTTAATTTGCTAACAAGTATAGAAAGATCTACCTCCTTTGTAATCAGTTTATAGCAAACTGAAATGGTAAGATACTATTCAATATATATAAGTTAGGCAAAAATGGACAAATTGCACAATACAAAGAATGGATAAGGATGTAGGAAAACAGGAACCACTTCTGGTTGGACTGGATAAGCGTATCCATTAGTAGGAATTGGTACAGTCATTTCCAAGGTGCTTGGGGCAGAACTTACTGAAGGTAAGTTAACATATACTTTAAGATCCAGAAATCCCACTTCTGGGTATTTGCTGCAGAGAACTCACAGGTTTCTATATGTGAATCCATGTAAGACTGTTTATGTAGGTGGGACAACCTAATCATCCATCACTAGTGAAATGGTTTGACTCTGTGTCCCTAATGACATCTTAAATTATACTAATCCCCATGTGTCAAGGGAGGGACCTGGTGGGAGGTAACTGAATCCTGGGGAAGGGTTTTTCCCATGCTCTTCTCATGATAGTGAATAAGTCTCATGAGATCTGATGGTTTTATAAAGGGGAGTTCCCCTGCACATGTTCTCTCTGGCCTGCTGCCATGTAAGACATGACTTTGCTCTTCCTTCATTTTCTACCATGATGGTGAGGACTCCCCAGCCATGTGGAAGTTCATTAAACCTCTTTCCTGTATAAAATACCCAGTCTTGAGTGTGTTTTTATAAGCAGCATGAGAACAGATTAATACAACTAGTGGGATGAATAAGTGAAAAGAGGAGAATGCATTCTGTGGAATACTATGCAGCAATACTATAATGTATGTATACACATACATCTATCATGTAATAATGTATACAGCTACATAGAGAAATGTTAATAGCATAGTACATAGTGAAAAAAGAAGACAAAAAAGAAATAGTAAAAAGCAGCAGAAGAAACAAGGTATAATAACCTTTATTCAAATTGAACACACATATACTTACAAAACTATTTTTACACTGATGCATATTTAAGAAGTATCAAATTCATTAGAGTGGGTGTCTGTAGGAGAGGAGGAGGGTGGTGAGAGCAGGGGTGGAGATGAAAGAGAAAAGTATAAAATGCAACAAGACAAGGGCCTAGTGTAAACCAGTAGGTAAGTCAAGTGTCTACCCTGAGGTCCCTTATTCCTCAGTAAAAGGTGGCAGAAGCTGCTCATTGAAAATGAGGACTTTTGCACTATGAACAAGTTCCCACATTCCATGTATTCCATTGTCACTGTTAGCATGGCTCAATATTCAACAAGCAACATAAATGAATATATAACAAGCAGAATAACTTATCTTTAGGTTGTTAGTGAAGATGCTTCATCAGGTCTGACTCGGGCCTTATTGGATCACATTTCTCCACCTTTGTTGTCTATGTTCTGCTGATTTCTCCTCTGTGTTCTTGTGTTAGATCTATTCTGAACTTAGGATGGTTGTAGAGAATACTGAATGTCTGGTCCAAAATTTCTCACAGTTCAATCATGATACAGTGTCTGTATTTACTCAATTTCAAAAGAGGCTTTCTTCTTCCAATATGCTCTACAGAATTCTGACACTAGTTACTTACCACATGATAGGAAAAGGATCTGTTTTTCCTAGCACTTGGGGGTTCCCAGTTAACAGTGAGCAGCTGAAGCTATGGGAAGGTTGAGCTCTACATTTTTCTAGAAAGAGTGGCATCTAGATGGGTTTGAATGAATAGCTCCCCATTCATGTAAACTTATTTTCTACTGCATTTTATTCCTTGTGATTATTTGAAAATACTGCTTCTGTCTATAACATTTTGAGATTTTACTATTTAACATATCGCTTATTATCACTGAAGTTATTCCTGCATATTCCACATCTTGTATATTGTAAAACATTCTTGTCTTCTAGGTCTTCAGCCACCTGCAGAGAAGGGAATTAGTTAGAAAGCCTAGGCTTTTTTGGATTTGATTTTTAGTTTACCACCACAACCTTTTAGCATAAGTAAGGGTAGGTAGGGTAGTTTAGCGCGAAAAACACTAATTTTGTGATCTTAGCTTAATGAAAATCTCCCAGAGTACAGTTTACTTATTAATAAAATTAGAAAATAACATGTGGAGGAATTGAGTGAGGTAATGTGAACCATAGCTATTACAAAGTAGGCTCTGGATAAATAATAGGTAGTTCTGTTAGGGACCAAAACCATATATGATTTTCTATAATATTACTAAATCAGATCTATCTGTAGAGTGATACATTTCTTGAAAACACACAGAAAATACAATACCTGAGTCATTTTTTCTCACCCACTCTGCTGATGCATTTCTTTACGTGACTGTTTTTCTCAGCTCTGAGGAGGAGAAGGCCTATCATTACTGCAGGTGGTGATGATTTGTTGCTGCCTCAAGAAACAGCAGCACTTTTCATCCCCGCCCTCAAATTGTCAAGTACATCAAACTTTAATAACTTCACTTCCTGGGAGAAGTTTTTTAGTTGTGGTGAAGGGGTTCGCCTGCTAGTAATCTCTCTTATTTCTTCAACTCCTAGGGTTGTTTTCCTTACTTGCAATGAGGATAGGTTGACACTTGCCCTCCAGGAATGACTTTCAAGACTCTGCCATAGGATTAACCCGCCATGATCTGGAATGGATGGCAGCAAAGATATCAATAATACAATGACTAACCAAAAACAACCACTGTTCTCTTAGTAAAGGGATGGATGGCAGGATTTCAATTTCGCTTATGAAGAGGCCATTCATCTTGATAACCTCAGCTAGTAGATAAAAGGTATAACTTGCAACATGAAAATAATTCTCCCATTTCCCTCCTGTTTTTGTATTCTCCTTTTTTTTAGAGTTTATTTTCTTAGGAGGAGTTTTAGGTTCATAGCAACATTGAGCAGAAGGTGCAGAAAGTTCCTATATATCCCTTTTCCCACCCATACACAGGATCCCCCATTATCAACATCCTCCACCAGAGCTGTGCATTTGGTGAACCTTCCTTCACACATCATTGTCACCCAAAGTCCACAGTTTACGTTGGATTTCATTTGTGATGTTGGACATTCTACCTGTTTGGACAAATGTATAAGTGTATCTCTCTACAATTTTACTATCAAGCAAAGTAGTTAAATGCCTTAAAAATCCTCTGCTCCACCTCCCTCTCCATTGACCCTTGATCTTCATCCCTCCCTTCCCACTGACCCTGATCTTTTTGCCATCTCCATAGCTTTGCCTTTTCCAGAATGTCATATAATTGGAATCATACAGTACGTAGTTTTTTCAGATTGACTTCTTTCACTTAGTAGTATGCATTTAACATTCCTTCATGCCATTGCATGGCTTGATAGCTAATCTCTTTTTAGCTCTGAATATTCTATTGTCTGGGTGCACCACATTTTATTATTCACATACTGAAGGACATTACAATTGCTTCCAAATTTTGGCAGTAATAAAAATGCTGCTATAAATGTGTGCAGGCTTTTGTGTGGACATAAGTTTTTAACTCCTTTGGGAAAATACCAAGGAGCACAATTTCTGGATCCTATGGTAAGAATGTATTTGGTTTCTGTAAGAAAAGCTCGTGTCTTCCAAAGTAGCTGTACCATTTTGCATTCTCACAAGTAATGAATGAGAGTTCCTGTTGCTGTATATCTTTGTCAGCATCTGATGTTGTCAGTGTTCTGTATCTTGGCCATCCTACTAGACAAATAGATGCATAGTGATATCTGATTGTTTTAATTCTCATTTGCCTAATAACATATGATGTGGAGCATATTTTCATATGTGCTATGGTCTAAATGCTTGTGGCTCACCAGGATTCAAATGCTGAAACCTAATCATCAATTTGGTAAGATTAGGAGCTTGGGCCTTTGGGAAGGTGATTAGGTCATGAGAGTGGGGTCCTCATGAATGAAATTAGTACCCTTATAAAATAGGCCCCAGGGAGCTTGTTTGCCCCTTCCTCCATGTGAAGACACAGCAAGAAGGCACCGTCTATGAACCAGAAAGCGGCCTTAAGCAGGTATTTGATCTGCCAGCATCTTAATCTCAGATTTCCTAGCCTCCAGAATTGTAAGAAAAAACTTCTGTTGTTTATAAGCCACGCAGCCCAAGATACTTTGTTATAGAAACACAAATAGACTGAGACAATATGCTTATGTGCTATTTGTATGTTTTTTTTGTTGAGGTGTCTTGTATTTTAAAAATATCTCATTCTGCCTTTTTTCTTATTAAATTTGAAATCTTTGTTATATACAAGGAATATAGAATGCCACATAGAGGTTCATAATTCATCTTAGTGGCCTGCCTAGAGCCATGTCTTTGGGGACAAGCCCCTCTCCTAATTTGGTTGACCTCCTTCTCCAAGTGGAAACTCACCAGCCTCCCACAGCCTTACCCCTAGTACAGATCCCACGTTAATAATATAAAACGCCTCTGAAATAGGAAACAAGGATTTACAGGTAAAGGTATGTTATTTCTTCACAGGCACACAGTATGATGTTGATGGCCTGCTTCCTTGTTCAGGTTGTTGTTAACTCCAGTTTGCATCCCCTCAGCACATGGGTCAGGAAATTGTGCAGTGTTAGGGATGGGGGACAGCTGGTAAGAAGCATAGTTCACAGTGAATTAACCCGTATTGAGACCAAGGCAATATTATAGAAAATCCAGAGAGGAGAAAACCCACATGCAGATAATTTGCACACCAACTCTTTAGGAAATTCATAGATTGTTGTTCTGAGGCAGGGTTCTTAGAATTTATAAGTTCCTTAATAAACCCATCCCCCAGCTTCCTGAGAAGAGACTTTGGGTTTTATCCAGCTTCTGAAACTTGCTGACCATGGACAAATACAGGAATTTATGCAAGTTGGTAGTCTGAACTTTTTAATGTACAGATCGTAGTCATTAAGTGCTGTTAGAAGAAGATGAATATGCAATTTAGAGAGAAACTTGCATCTAACTACCAGCTTAATTAATATGGGGAAACTGCAGCAGTAAAAAAATTATTTCTTCCTCAATTTGCTAATGTGTATTGTTGCTTCCTCCTCTCCAAGCTCAGGGACTTGGGCTTTAAGGGTAAGCAGATGATACTGAGCAGGCAGTGAGGTGGGTGTCACTGTCGCATGGGGGTTATGCCACTGTGCATTCAGGGGGTCCAGGTTGTCCCTCCCTCCTGGATATCTGCCTCTGTTTCTCCCCTTTTATGGTTCACGGGCCTGACATTCCTCTTTTGTGTGCTTCTCAATGTGATTCTATTTCAAGGTTTCTGCATTTACTTTCCTTCTTCCTTTTTTATTTTTTTAAATTTCCATAGGTTATTAGAAAACAGGTGGTGTTTAGTTACATGAGTAAGTTCTTTAGTAGTGATTTGTGAGATTTTGGTACACCCATCACCTGAGCAGTATACACTACACCCAATTTGCAGCCTTTTATCCCTCACCCCCTCCCACCCTTTCCAAGTCCCTAAAGTCCATTGTATCATTCTTAAGCCTTTGCATCCTCATAGCTTAGCTTCCACTTATGATTGAAGCAAACATAGGGTGTTTGGTTTTCTATTCCAGAATTACTTAACTTAGAATACCAGTCTCCAATTCCATCCAGGTTGCTGTGAATACCATTATTTCATTCCTTTTTATGGCTGAATAGTATTTCATGGTATATATACCACAATTTCTGTATCAACTAATTGATTGATGGGCATTTGAGCTGCTTCCATGTTTTTGCAATTGCGAATTGTGCTGCTATACACAGGGTGCTATACACAGTGCAAGTATCTTTTTCGTATAATGACTTCTTTTCCTCTGGGTAGATACTCAGTAGTGGAATTGCTGGATAACATGGTGGTTCTACTTTTAGTTCTTTAAGGAATCTCTAGACTGTTTTCCATAGTGGTTGTACTAGTTTACATTCTCACCTGCAGTGTGAAAGTGTTCCCTTTTTACCACTTCCCTGCCAACTTCTATTATTTTTTAATTTTTTTATTATGGCCATTCTTGCGGGAGTAAGGTGGTATCACATTGTGGTTTTGATTTGCATTTCTCTGATCATTAGTGATGTTGAGCATTTTTTCATATGTTTGTTGGCCATTTGTGTATCTTCTTTTGAGAATTGTCTATTCATGTCCTTAGCCCATTTTTCAATGGGATTGTTTGTTTTTTACTTGCTAATTTGAGTTCCCTGTAGATTCTGGATATTGTTGTTTATCAGATACATAAATTGTGAAGATTTTCTTCCATTCTATGGGTTGTCTGTTTACTCTGCTGGTTGTTTCTTTTGCTGTGCAGAAAGTTTTTAGTTTAAGTCCTTTATCAATGCTTTTGTTGTGTTTGCTTTTGGGTTCTTGGTCATGAAGTCTTTGCCTAAGCTAATATCTAGAAGCATTTTTCTGATGTTACCTTCTAGGATTTTTATGGTTTCAGGTCTTTGATTTAAGTCCTTGATCCATCTTGAGTTGATTTTTGAATAAGGTGAGAGATTAGGATCCAGTTTCATTATTCTACCTGTAGCTTGCCAATTATCCCAGCACCATTTGTTGAATAGAGTGTCCTTTCCCCACTTTGTTTTTGCTTACTTCGTCAAAGATTGGTTAACTGTTTAAGTATTTGGCTTTATTTCTGGGTTCTCCATTCTGTTCCATTGGTCTATGTGCCTGTTTGTATACCAGTACTGTACTGCTTTGGTGACTATGGCTTTATAGTATAGTTTGAAGTCAGGTAATGTGATGCATTCAGATTTGTTCTTTTTGCTTAGTCTTGCTTTGGCTATGTGGGCTCTTTTTTGGTTCCACATGAATTTTAGGGTGGTCTTTTCTAGTTTTGTGAAGAATGATGGTGGTATTTTGATGGGAATTGCATTGAATTTGTAGAGCTTTTGGCAGTATGGCCATTTTCACAATATTGATTCTACTCATCTGTGAACATGGGACGTGTTTCCATTTGTTGGTGTCATCCATGGTTTCTTTCAGCAGTGTTTTGTAGTTTTCCTTGTATATGTCTTTCACCTTCTTGCTTAGGTATATTCCTAAATATTCAATTGTTTTGCTACTATTGTAAAAAGGGGTTGAGTTCTTGATTTGATTCTCAGCTTGGTCACTGTTGGTATACAGCAGAACTACTGATATGTGTACACTAATTTTGTATCCTGGAACTTTGATGAATTCATTTGTCAATTCTAGGAGCTTTTTGGAGGAGTCTTTAGGGTTTTCTAGGTATACGATCATATCATCAGCAAACAGCAACAGTTTGACTTTCTATTATTTTGTGAGTCCTGTGTCTCTCTGCTTCTTGTGTGTCCACCTTGGTGCTGTGACCATCAGCTCCAGATCCTAGCCTGATGGGATGTTCAAGGGACTTCGAGGTTCCTCCTAGATAATGAGATGTCAGCACATGACTGCCACTGAAAACTTGCACATGATTTGCAGATGACAGCATGCTTCAGTAGGACTGGCCTTGAGCCCAGTTGTAAGTAGGGGATGGCCACCTCTGTGCTTAATCGTGCTCTCTTTTGGCCTCTTGCAATCCTAAGCTTTCTCACTGTGATTCCCCATTACACTTCTGGACCTTTCCTAATTCTTCTTCTTCACTTGAATTGTTTCCTATTTGTTCAGGATCCTGTTAAGTGATCAAACTGAAAGTCCACATCTTACCCATTCCTCATGGCTAAGCTTAGGATTCAATACCTCAGTGGAATCTTTTCTGAACACTACAGAGCTTAGTGATTTTATCTTTCTTTGGCTGTAGAGTCCTTAGTCAATGCAGTTTATTTGGTGCCTGATGATACTTCACAAGTGTATCTGTCATCTGTACTCTGTGCCAGGCACTGTTGAAGGTCCTAAGAATACACAGGTAGATAAAATTGGATAAACTTGCAAGCTGGTCAGGAGAGGCAGCCAATAAAACAGAAGAAAGATAATGTCACATCATAATAAATGCTATTGCAAATAAAAGTAAGGATGGGACAGAGTGCAGAGGAACTCCCTTAGAATGATAGATCTCAGAAGAGGTGACTGTTGAGCTGAGATCTGAAAGACAAAAAGGATCCAGCTATGGAAAGACTTTGGGGTGGATGAAACAACCACAAAGATCCTGTGGTTGGAATGAGCCTGTTGTAGCCAAGGATAGGAAAGAATCCTGTGTGGCTGTTCTTGGAGCTCAGCAAGGGCAGGCATGGAGACATGCAGTGAGGCTAGAGGGTTGAGCAGGAACCAGACTATGCAGCACCTTGTATACCAGGGTAATACTCTGGAGGGCTTAAAGTGGAGAATAATTGACCTAATTTGTAGTTTTAGACCAGCCCGTTTGCTGTGTAAAGACTGGACTGTCTAGGGACAAGAGTGGAAGTGGGAGCACCAGCTCTGAGGCAACTGTAGCACATTGTCCAAGCAAATGATGCACGTAACTTGGATGGAGAGAAAGGGATGAACTCCAGCAATATTTTAGAGACAGAAATGAGACAATTTGATGACAGGTTAGATGTGGAGGATAAGGGAAGATGCCATCAGGTATGATTCTGTGGTGCAGAGCTTGAGGATGTGGGTGAACTGAGGAGAGTCAGGAGTTCTACTTGGCCACTGTGGTGGACATTCGTCATTCTTCTTAGCCACTGAGCACGACTGAGCATCCCTCCTATGTATGAGGATTTCCCCTACTTTAGGAATCCATGTTTCCCTAAGATATAAGTCAGAATCCTGCTTTACCAGTAACCCCCAGGGCTGGGTTGCAGCTTGTGACCCTGGCTCAATCAGACACACATGTGAAGCTTCAAGTTGGCATTCATTCTGGCCATGGAGTCAGCAGCCTCATCAGTTTTCAGAGGCAGCAAATGCAGGCATAGCATCTGAGTCCAGTGTCTGTACCCAGCAATGGTGGTACTAGTATCTCCCTCCAGCAGTTCCACGTTGTGATATGGGGATTGTCCCTGGCTGTTGGCCCTTAAGTCTGAGTCTCTTGTCCTCCTACGAATCTTGCCAGCTATCTAATACCTTACAAATACCATATATGCAAAAATGATCAGATTAGGACTTTGCTTGTTTTCAACAAGAACCTCAAATAGTTCTGCCATGTTGAGTCTGAGAAAAGTATTAGACATATAAGGAGAGACATAACCTGGCAACGGAAATAACGAATCTGTTGTTTAGTGGACAGGTCATAGGTGGAGTTATATATCTGAGAGACACTAGCATAGAGTGGTATTTTAAGTCATACTGAGAGCACTGAAGGGGAGATTTCTCATAGAGAAGTGGACCCACCCTGGGGCGCTACTACACAAGGAGCTCCAACAGGAAAGCTAAAGCCAATGACAACTGTGAGAAAGTTATGGTGAGACAGAAGGGCTGTCTGTAGGGTGAGTTCTCAGGAAAGCCAAGTGAAATTATCTCAGGAAGGAGTAAATGGAGTTGTGTCAAATTCAACCAAGAAGCACTGACTGATATTGCTGATTAGATTTTTAGGCATAGCATTAACAATTTCTTAGGTAATAAGTTAGAATATGGGTTTGGTGTTAGTCACACCTAGGTATGAGTTACAGCTTTATAATTTACAAACCATGCAATTTTGATCAGTCCCTATGAGACTGAGTGTTTGCATTTAAAAATGAAATAACACCCTCCACAAAAATTAATGATCTTAAAATCATAGGTTGAATTATATACACCCCCCCCAAAAGATGTTTTAATGTCCTAACCTCCAGTACTTGCAAACGCGACCTTATCTGAAAATAGGTCTTTGCAGATTTAATTGAGTTAAAATGAGGTAATTAGGGTAGGCCCTAATTCAGTTTTGACTGACGTCCTTATCAGAAGAGGGTAATTTGGACACAGACACACAAGGAGAATGCCATGTGAAGATACAGAGATGCACAGACACACAGAGAAGATGACTATGTGAAGATGGGGGCAAAGATGAGAGTGATGGAGCCACAAGCCAAGGAATGCCTGGGGCCACCAGAAGCTGGGAGAGGCAAGGAAGGGTCCTCTCCTCAAAGCTTCAGAGGGCGCGTGGGCCTTGCCAACACCTTGAGTAATTTGGACTTCTGGGCTTCAGAACTGTAAGAGAATAAATTACTCTTGTTTTCAGCCACCCAATTTGTAGTACTTTTCTTAGGCAGCCTGAGGAAACTAATACAGATTTTGGTATAGGAAGTGTAGTGGTGTTATAACAAAACCCCAAAAACGTGAAAGTGGTTTTGGAACTGGGTAATGGTTACAGATTGGAATAATTTTGAAATAGTTCATAGCAAAAACCTAGATTGCCTTGAAGAATTGACAGTAGATATATAGACATTAAAAGCAATTTTTTGTGTGGGTTCAAAATGAAGAGAGGAAAGTTGTAGAGAATCTTCTGTTGCCTAAGAGAATATATGTATTGTCATGAACAGAACATTGCTGGAAATAGAAATACTAAAGGACTTTCTGGTGAGGTCTCAGGTGGAAATAAGGAACGTTATTGAACGCTGGAGGAAACGTTATAAATTGGTGGAAAACTTGCCTGAATTATGTTCTGTCACTGGGTGGAAAGTAGAACTTGCAAGTAATGAACTTGGATATTGAGCTGAGGAGATTTCCATGCAATAGGACATTCATATCCTGTTAGTTCTGTTCTCAAAGAGCCCTGATTGGCAAAGCATTAAATGAGATTAAATGAAACAATGCATGTAAGACACAGCACGGTTTCCGCACAGACTAAGAGCTCAACAAATAATAAAGTGAAGGTTAAGGGTGTGGCCTCCAACTTTTGAGAAAGGCTGTGGACAAATTGAACTGCAACTTGCACTCTCAGAAACAAAACAAACCAAAAATGCAAAACAAAACCAACCAAAAATGCAGAACAAAACAAACCAAAAATGCAAAACAAAACAAAAATTGCTGTAACATCTATTAATCATTCTTGTCAAGATCACAGAAATTTTTCTTCCTATTGGTCAATGGTGGAAAAATATAAATCTGAAATGTGATTAGAAACTTAGCAGCTCTGAGATATTTTACCTTATTTTATGTTTCTGAGGCAATATCAAAGCCCTTAGGATAAAAAACCTATTTAGACAATTAGGCTCCTGTTTTTTTTTCTCCTGCAAATAATTTTGTTATTTAAAGCCATACTGGAGTAAATTAGTCTTTTCTAAGTATTTTATAGCTTATAATATTGATAAAATCTGGGTATTAAGGTACATTTCCCAGGATATCTGCTATCATGAATGTATTTAGTGTTCTCTGAAGTTCTAGCCAATTCAGTAACCCAAGTAACATAAATGAGAACTTTAAAATTTTCAGGGGAAGAGATAAAAATATTACTTGCAGATAATATAATTATCCTTTTAGATCTAGTATAATCCCATTAAAATGCCAAGGGAAATTTACAAAGACTTTGAGAAAACCTAACATCTAGTTCTCAAGGTCATCTCATAGACTAAACAGATGAGAAAATGGAAGTAATATGTGTGTGTGTAGAGTGTGCCTTATCAGATATTAAAATGTATTATGAGAACACAGTACATTAAAATAATGTGATACATTAAAGTAACATAATGTGATAATGATAGGGAGATACAGCTTTAACAAAATAAAGCCAAGAAATAGATCTTAGTGCCTATCACATTAAGTATATCATAAAGGTAGAATTACAAATCAGTAGAGAAAGGAGTGTTCCGTTCATTCCAATTAACATTTTTAAGCAACGTTCTTGTGTCTGACACTGGAAGATACAACTAAGAATATAAGTCCTATGATCTCAAAAAGTTTAGTCTTTATGGGAGACAGATAAATAAAGATAAACTTAGAAAATGTAAATTACCTGAGCTATGGCATCATTACAGGGAAGACACAAACTTGATGCAGCCATAAGAGTTAAGTTCAGTTTCTTTGCAGAAGTGATGTCTGAGTTGGATTCTGAAGGGCAAGTAGGAGGTAAGCAGGGGAAAAGATTCTGAAGGGCGTTTTGAAATAAGCTAGCAGAAGGTGTGAAGGACTGAGGTCCGGGGAGGGCACAGCACATTTGTGGAGCCAGAAGTGCTCAATCTGGTCCTTGTCAGTTGGGGAAGGTTGTGAATGCAGGCTGGGAGACACAGGCAACACCAAAGTTAAGGAGATCTTAACTTTTGGTTGCTAAAGAGATCTTAAAGAAGACCCAGACACCTATTTGACATAGTAAAAACCACTGGAAAATGTGAAGATGACTTCGAGGATTCCGACTTGGGCCACTGGAGAATGGTGAGAAGTAGGTTTGCAGAGCCAGTAGGAGGTGATGAATTAACTTGGGTACATGTTAAACATGTAACGAATATTTGTGTCTTTTATGAAATAAGCATTGCTGGCTAACTAGTTGAATCTATTGAAGGTTTATAACAAATACAAAAATGGAATCCTCATGGATTAGAAGAAACAAAACTTAAAAAAAAAACCCTAGAAAATACGCAACATGCATTGATAATATTTCTTAGTTTTGGATGATAACCTATTAAGTTACCTTTGTATTTTCCTTTATATATTTGCCAAATTTTCTAAAGAACATGTAGCACTTACACCTTTAGGGAAAACCTAAGACATGAAAAACCTTGCTTGCAATTTCCTATTCATAACAACACACTGAAATCTGAAGGATGGTATCTGAATATAGTGACATGCTCTTAAGTGTCTGCAAATATAATAGGGGATAGGCTTAATATGGGGAACTAGAAGTCTGGATTTTTAGGAGACAGATTCACTCATAGATTCTCTAAATCCATATTGTGTGGATACTCTCAAGACACTGGTGATGTGACAGAGCCAAACTTCCAAAGCCCCTGCTCTGTGGGGCTTACGTACAATATCAGAGGCACATTCTAGCAGCAGAACGGGACTTGGGTTGCACTGCTGGGCAAGCTGAAATCTCAGAGCTGGCAGGGAACTCAGAAGTCTGTTTTACAGATGAGGAAACAAAGACTCCGGTTGAGGGACTTCTTCCCCACGTCATTAATTGTCACAAGGGCAGGACCAGAATTCAGGTTTCCTATTTTCTGAAATTCATAGAATAAGGTTTGTGTGTCACAGAAGGGCCCCTGTAGTCCCGGCTTCGAAGTAAAAGGTCATACAAGAATGTATCCTGGCTGGGCGTGGTGGTTCACACTTGTAATCCCAGCACTTGGGAGGCTGAAGTGGGGGCGGAGGTGGGAACCACTTGAGCCCAGGTGTTCAAGACCATCCTGGGCAACATATTTGAGACCTTGTTTCTGTTAAAAAAAAAAAAATACAAAACTTAGCCCGGCATGGTGGTACACCTGCAGTCCCAGCTATACTTGGGAGACTGAGATGAGAGGACGGCTTGAGCCCGGGAGCTTGAGGCTGCGGTGAGCTATAATTGCACCTGTACACTCCAGCATGGGCAACAGTGAGAACCTGTACTTTTTTGTTTTAAAAAATATATTCTTGCTATTAGAAGATGCTGTTCATTTTCATTCATTCAGCAAACACTCACCAAGATTCTTCTATGTACAAGGCCCCATGTTGAGAATACAACTGTAATTAAGACAGACTGTTCCTATTCTTTTGGAATTTACATTTTGTCAGGGGAGAGATAATAAAAAAACTAATTGCAAGGGCTTCTTGTTTTTTTAGGTAGGAATGTTCTAAATGTTCTATAAAGTCACCCGGAACACTAAATTAGCAAACACAGAGCCATTGCTCTTAGGAGAAACAGTTAGGTTACTGTGAGCCTCTGCTCACAACATTTTTCTCAGCTAATCCATATATAACCTTGTTTTATGTGTGTTTCTGTTTAAAGACACCTTATTTAATGTAGTTGATTCATTAACATGAACTCAGGGCTAACAGCACATCACTCATGCCTGAACAAAATTTGCCTAACACATTTTCTCTGTAAGGCACATCTCAGCCTTTTTGCACTTAGAAACACTAGACTGCACTTTAAGGCTTGGGGACCATTTTTTTTTTTAACAGTGAAATCACCAAAAAAGGCACAAAAATGTGAAAAATGTGGCAGTAAATAGATCACAAAAAGAATACTTACAGTATGAGAGTAGAAACAATAAGGCAGAATGCCACCATGTTGGACCTCAGCTGGTCCGACATGTGCATCAGACAACTCAAAATTTTTGCCAGTCTCTGCATGTCTATGAATGACCATGAAAGCACCATAAATATTGATTTAGAGGTTACAACTAAATTTTAGTGAGTTGGCAAATTTGCAGACATGAAATCCTTAAATTAAGGCACCAACCTGCATCAGACATTGACTGTATGTTATTGTTTCTATGCCATTGCAATAGTACTGACAATTACAATGATGCAATATCCTTTCACAGGGAGTCTGGAGGTCAGAGAAGGTTTTCTGAGACAGACATTAAAGCTGAAATCTTAAGGGCAAGTTGGTGTTAGCTGGGTTGACTGGGGAAGAGGACGGTCTATTTCAGGCAGAGCAAACAGCATGTGCAAAGGTCTGAGATGGGAACGAGCATTGCATATTTCTAGGGCCTGAATGAAGTCCCTTGCAGCTGAACTGCCCAGACTCATGGGGAGGGAGGGACCAGATTATTCAGGAACTTGTGACTCCAGTAAAGGATTAAAAAAGAAATTGAGAGAGGGTCTTACTCCATCACCCAGGCTCGAGTATAGTGGCCCAATCATGGCTCGCTGCAGCTTCTACTTCCCCAGCTCAGTTGATCCTCGCATTTTGGCCTCCCAAGTAGCTGGGACTGCAGACATGTGTCACCATGCCCACCTAATTTTTGTATTTTTTGTAGAGATGGGGTTTCACAATGTTGCTCAGGCTGGTCTTGAACTCCTAGGCTCAAGTGATACACCTGCCTTGGCCTCCCAAAGGCTAGGACAGTAAAGGATTTTGATGTTTACTCTAAGAGTGATGGGAAGCCAGGTGAAGAGATGGTGTATTTATTTGTAATTTAAAAGGGTCATTCCTTCTGGTTGAGTGCAAAGAAAGGTCTAGATGGGGCTGAGAGGATGTGGGGAGAGCAGTTGAAAGCTTATTTCAATCACTGAGCAGAGACAGTACTAAGGTTAGGCTAAAGGCAGGGTATGAGGGAAAAGCGGCGTTAGGATCAGAGTTGGGTTTCTGGTGTGTGCAACTGCATAGATGAGGGTGCTGTTTCCAGAGGTCAGGAACACTTGGAAGAAAGTGAGTTTTGAGGGAATGAACTCAATTTTGTTTTGTGGTTAAAGTGTCTATGAGATATTGTGGTAGGTGAAGAAATGTGCCACTGAGTTTCTCCTTCAAGGAAGGACTTGCTATCCAGCCCAGGGGAAGGCAGGTTGCAGATAGTCATCAGCAGTCAGCAACTTCAGGGTCTGCCTGAGTGGCAGAGCTGCCTCCCTAGAGGGCGTGCTCCTCTTGGAGCAGCTCACATCTGGTGAATGAATAAGGTGGGACACTCTGTGGGCAATATTGGCTCCAGAGCTCCCTGCTTAGGGTTCAAGGGGAAACTGAAGGATGTTCAACTTCTTCCTTGGACAGGTTCATAAAGGAAACATCTTATTATCCACACTCCAGGTCAGTGTGTGCTCTGCAGGCTCTGGCCTGCATCAGATAGCCAAGTGGAGACCTCAAGTCAGACACATGGGTGTGATCTAAAGATGCATGTTCACAAATGGTCAATATGCAGGTGGTGAATGAAGATATGAGAGTGGCTGATTTTGTGTAGAAGAAAGAATGAAAAGGAGAAGCAGCCTAGGAATGAATCTTGGGAATCTCCAACCTTTGAATGTGAAACAGGGAAGTGTAAACTAAAAGACTGTTCAGAAAGGTGGGAAGATACCCAGGAGGAGACCCTACCATGAAAGACAAGAGAAGCAAATAGTTAGAACTCCAGACAGAGCTGCTGAGAGGCTAGGGAGGCCCAGGTCAAAAGCATACCTTGCAGAAGTCATTGGCAACTTAGCTCAGTGGTTGTGTGGGCTATTGAGGGGAGATGCAAAGTTTCAGTGAGTTGTGGAATGAGTGAGAAATTAAGAAATAGACAGTGAGTGTAGACAATTCCTTTTAGAAATGTGACTGAGAAAAGGACAGAAGACATAGTGTAAGCCTAGAGATATTTAAAAAATTCGACATATTTGTTTTTTTAATTTAAATTTAATTTTTTTTTATTTTTAATTCTTGTCGGTACATAGTAGGTGTATATGTTTATGGGGTACACGCGATGTTTTGATACAGGCATGCAATGTGTAATAATCATATCATGGAGAATGGGGTATCAATTCCCTTAAGCATTTACCCTTGTGTTATAAACAATCCAATAACACTGTTTTAGTTATTAAAAAATGTACAGGTAAGGCATTATTGACTATAGTCATCTTGTGTTATCAAATAGTAGGTCTTATTCATTCTAATTTTTTTGTATGAATTAAGTATGTTTGAATGACCATGGGGGAACCAAGCAAAGATGATGAGTTAGAAGACACAGAAGAGAGAAGAGATTATTGATAGGAGATGATTCTTGCGGAAGTGAGCTACAGAACACAGAGATTGGACAAAAACTAGGAAGAAGGGAACTGGCTTTCACAGGACTTGAGGAAAGGAGAGAAGATACAGATAGGTTGTAGGTTTGAAAGCAGGTGCTGGAAAGTTGAGAGCTCTTCTTTGGCAGCTTCAGATTTCTCTGTGGGGTTGGAAGTGAGGTCATCTTTCGTGAGAGAGCTTTTTAGGGTGGTGGTGAGTCAGGGAACCTAAGCCCAATTCATGTTGACTTCCTAGAACTAAATCAAAAGGAAAACCCCAACTTTCCATGCCCAAATAACAAAAGGACCATAGGCTACACCCTTTGCAACACCCCCATCCCCCTTTCTCTGCGTGGTAGATGAAAAATTGAAAGTACCTCTGATTGGTTCCCTCCTGCGACCAATCAGACTGGTCACAGGCCAAGTCTTCATTTCCATAGGAGTGTAACTTTGTATTAATAACTTCACTTCAGCCTCTAATTGGTTCCCTCCCACAACCAACCAGTATGGTCATGGGCCACTACATCATTTACATAGGGTGTACACCAAGTAACCAATGGGAAACGTCCAGAGAATATTTCAACCCCGGAAAATTCTGTAATGGGGCTCTGGAGCTGCTTATTTGAGCCCACTCCCACCCTGTGGAGTGTACTTTTGTTTCAATAAATCTGTGCTTTTCTTTCATTCCTTTGTGTTTGTGTTTCATCCAATTTGTTGTTCAAAACCTCAAGAACCTGGACACCCTCCACCGGTAACAGAGGTTTGGATGAAGAGAATGGAAAAGGTTTAATACAGTCACCAAGGAGCATGGGAAAATTAATTGACTAAAGAAATTCAGTAGTAGGAATATAGAACTATGTTGTGAACTCGGCTGAATTCTGAATGTAGACTTGTTAGCTCACTGAAGTGTCTTGGGCATTTTGCATCTTAAGGGCACATGATCTAAAATACCACCATTTCCCCACACCATTGGTGTCTTACAGGAACACAGAAAACGGACAAGAAAATGCTGTGCTACAGAAGAAGTCAATATTCTAAACACATAAAGCTATGAATTCAAGTTTCATCCTATGATTTCCCTACTTCTTAGTCATCAGATATTTCTGTGTTAAGTTCTTAATATAAATATGTTATTTGTCAAGTAATTTGCAGTATATAAAAATGTTGACATTAACTTTCTCATTTAATCTCCTAACATCCTTCTAAGGTGGATAATATTATTTGCCACTTGAAGAAAACAAGTGTTTATAAAGTTATGGGAATGATCCAGGGTCAAACTATTGGTAAAAGTCAAGACAAGGAAATGCGCTCTGGTCTTCTCCATTCAAAGTCTATGATCCTTCACTGGCTCACGTTCCTGGATCTCAGAAATGTACTAGATTTGGGCTCATTTTTGTTGATGAGTTTAATTAGCCAAGGATAAATAATTTCTTTTCTGGTTTGTTTCATTTAATATTTCCCCCTGAGTTTGAGTTTGTGATCCATTATGATAAATTCTTTTTCCTTTGTATTCTTAGCAATGGTAGGCTTGGAATAATAAAGGAAGCAATTGACTTAAAATAGTAAATAAGCCCCCTTTCCATAAAGTTGTTCTTGTCTGTGCTTTGCCTGAGTTATGGCTACGTTAATGTGGTAACTGGCAGCACTTCAACAGCTGTAATATCTCTTCAATTACAGCTGCCTGAAAATTACTTAAAGTTTCAAATGCTTGATGCATCAAGATAGGGCTGTGGGGAGGACAGATCAGTCATGTGAAGCTTGTCTTTGCAGGGAAGAGACATTTCCTTAATTTCCTTGTGCCACTGAAGCTTCGAGAACAGTTGAGGTTACTCGAAGGGCAACAAAGAAAGATAAATAGAAGGTCTTAAAACTGATAACTTGGAGCAAATTATGTATTTTTAAAATAGATTTTTAAGTTATTAAGTTGAAAATGACAATTACAAAACACAATAATTCATTCTTTTTTGAACACACAATTATTGAGCATTTGTTATAGGCCAGCTACCGTGCTTGACATTGGAAGTGAAAAGGGAAATAAGGCACCTTCCTCATTATCAAGGATACGGGGTCTTCTAGTGGGCAAGATGGACCCATATGCAGATAATCAAAACATTAGTGCACAGATAAGACTTAGCTGCCAGTAAGTATCTGCTCCATCATATCCCTCTATATGCAATCTTAGATGTATTAAATGAAAACACTTAAAATTGGTTTCTTCTGGGTGTGATTGGGTGATATCATTATTTTAGAGAAATCTTTAGTTAAATAATATATTTCAATCATATAAGAACATAGAACAAATACTATATGATTCCACTTACATGAGGTACCTAGAATAGTCAAATTCAGAGGCAGAAAGAATGGTGGTTGCCAGGGGTTGCTGGGAGAAGAAAGGAATAGGGAGTTGTTATTTAATAGCACAGTTTCAGTTTTACAAGATGAAAAGGGTTCTGGGGATGATGATGGTATTACAACAATGTGAATGTACTTAATGTCAGTGAACTGTACACTTGAAAACAGATAAAATAACACATTTTATGCTGTGCATATTTTACCACAATAGAAATAATACAAATGAAATAGCAATTAATAAAAGAGATTACCATGTTCCAACCATGGATATATGTGTTTTGTCATATATTCTTTAGATTTCTCTAATTTTAAAGAAAAAAAGTGCGATAATACAGCGAATGCCTCCCTTCTCCCTCCCTCAGACTTCCTCTTTTTCTTTCTTATCAGGTATAGGTACTGTCCTAAAGTTTGGGTGCATTATTTCTATGCATTTAAAAATACTTCTACTACAGTCAGTGTCCTCTTTCCAAAGACGACTAGAAACACATCTGTAGTTGTATGCAAACTGTGGAAAAGTGTGAGGTGTCTCAACACAATGACGGAGAGAGGACTTAGAACAGGATTTGGGCTTGCAGTAGGTGATTCTTGGGAGGGTTTAAAGAAACAGGGTTTTACTCTGCATTGATGATTTCAGGAAGCAGGGTAATTCTGTGATTACGTATCTTAACAAATCTCAAGCCTACAGCTACCCTAAAGTGATTGTTTAAGAAGCAACAGTCACGCATTAGCCAGGATAGAGGGTTATTTGGTCATTTTTGTGGTGTGTAGTTTTGTTAGTGTTCAGATAAAATGATGGCGTGTTGGCCGGGCGCGGTGGCTCACGCCTGTAATCCCAGCACTTTGGGAGGCCAAGACGGGCGGATCACGAGGTCAGGAGATCGAGACCATCCTGGCTAACACGGTGAAACCCCGTCTCTACTAAAAATACAAAAAACTAGCCGGGCGAGGTGGCGGGCGCCTGTAGTCCCAGCTACTCGGGAGGCTGAGGCAGGAGAATGGCGTAAACCCGGGAGGCGGAGCTTGCAGTGAGCTGAGATCCGGCCACTGCACTCCAGCCTGGGCGACAGAGCGAGACTCCGCCTCAAAAAAAAAAAAAAAAAAATGATGGCTGGTTGTGTTTTTGTTTTGTCCCATCATGGTCACAGAATGGCCTTGTCTGATGTTGATGCTCTTTGAAGTTGTTTACAGTCAACAGGAGGATACTAAGGCCTAGCTGTGAGTTCCAGGCTCCTGGATATCAGCAGCTGTATTTTCTTTGTTGCTACGTATATATTTCTTCATAAGCAATATACATGATTATTTTGTGGGTCTTAGTTTGAATGGATTATAATATGCTGCAGCATTTTTTTACTCCATAGTGTGAAATTAGCTTAGGTTGATAATAGAAGGTCTAATCCATGTCTTTTGTTTGTTTGTTTTGTGAGGGGGTTTGAGACAAAGCCTCACTCTCTTGCCCAGGCTGGAGTGCAAGGGCGTGATCTCGGCTCACTGAATGAAGCCTCTGCCTCCCAGGTTCCAGTGATTCTCATGCTTCAGCCTCCTGAGTAGCTAGGATTACAGGTGCCCACCACCACACCTGGCTACTTTTTGTATTTTTAGTGGAGACAGGGTTTCACCATTTTGGCCAGGCTGGTCTCAAACTCCTGACCTCAGGTGATTCACCCCCCTCAGCTACCCAAAGTGCCGGGATTACAGGCATGAGCCAACGTATCCAGCCTAGTTCATGTCTTTTATATGCTGTTTTGTGTTCAACTGAAGGATGGTTAGGTTGCTTCTATGTTTTCTTGTTAAAAATTGTGCTGATACACCTTGTGTACAAATATAAGTTTCTCTATACCATTTTTCCAAAGAGAGCAACCAGGTGCCAGAAAGTAATAAAATGCTCAACAGTATTGAAAGACTAGACACCAGCTTAAACTGGCTCCCAGGGGCAAAACCGGGGACAATTTGAGGCATAAAATAATAAAAAATAATGGGTTATAATCCATAGAATAGAATACAAGTTCATGTTACTTGAAATAATTGAATATTATCAAATACTCACATGCATTGCAAGTAGTTTCACGTTGCTTGTGGTGCTTGCAATCACATCATTCATTTTCATGTGGCCATTTTAATCACATTTTTCCTTTATTGCTGTATTTTTGTGACATAGCTAAGAAATCATTACCTATCCAAGAACATGTATTTTCCTATAAAAGTTTTAAATTTTTTTCTTTGCATGTAGATTTCTAATAAATGTAATTTGTTTTTTCTTATGATGTGAGGAACGGAATCTAATATCCTTTTCCACATGGGTAACCACTTGTTCCAGTACTGTGGAATGCCTTCACTATATTAAACAAAATTTTCAAGGCTCTTTATTCTGACTTACTGATATATTTATCTCTTAATTAACTGCTATATTAATTATAGCTATTAACTGATATATTTGTCTCTTAATTAATATAAAGCTTTAAATTAAGACTTGATATCTGGTTAGTCATCTGTCACTATTCTTCTTCAATATTGTTGGATCTTTTTGACCATAATCTTTCATACACATTTAAGTCTCCTGTTAAGTGAATTCTGTGAAACATCTTACTGGGATTTTGATTCGAATTGCATTGAATTTACAGATTTCAATAATCGTAATATCAAGTATCTTCATTTTTAATCATGGATTATTTCTCCATTCCTTTTGGTCTTATTCTATTCTATTCTTTTCACAAATATTTTATACATTATTAGATACATACCTAAATATTTATATTAGTTGGGAATTGCCTGGCTGCCTGAGAGAGAGACCTTCATTTCAGTGTCTTTAAAATATTAGAGCTCAACCCCGTAAATAGAAGAAACCAGAGTTAGGTAGTTGCTGGTATCTCACTGAATCCAAATGCTAAGGGTAAGGTCTCTGAATTTTCTCTTCTTTTCTGTCATGGTCCCCAAATGGTTTCTAGAACTTCCGCTGTAGTGTCTGATTCCAAGAGGCTAGAAGGAGGGAGTGCAGAAGGACAAAAAGGGATTCCTGTCCAATGATGTTTGCTCACACCAAATTGGAAAATTTTACCTCCAATAGAGGCTGGAAGGTAGAGTTTTTCAGCTGGATATATTGTCACTCTGAATAAAATCAGAGTTCTCAGCTGGGCGTGGTGGCTCACGCCTGTAATCCTAGCACTTTGGAAGGCGGAGGTGGGTGGATCAC
>NW_012119598.1:2210818-2227356 GCF_000951035.1 Colobus angolensis palliatus
TCACAGTTCTCTTATTAAGAAAAGAAAAAGTAAATATGGGATGTACTAGCAGTTGCTGCTATAGGTTCTTTTAACTTTTGGTATTTAAAATATCTTTTTCAGATTAAAAATATCCATCGTTGATTGGCATTCATAGGGATACCATCCTATTTCTATTCTTAAAATATATTTTACATGCAAAAAAACTTACCCTTTTTAGTATATTACTGTGAGTTTTGAGAAACACGTGGTCATTGTTTAGCTTGAGGAACACATCAGATAGAGGGAGAAACAGACTATTATGAGGTCTGGTCAGAGAAGTAGGCAAGACCTCACTATTAGGAGGCATTTTAGGTGGTGTTAAAGAGGCTGGTTTATAGTCCAAATGCAGTAGGAAGCCACTGGAGAGTTTTAAGCAGGGGAGTGATGTGATGTAATTGATGTTGGAAAACTCATTTTGAGTTTTCTCTGGAGAATAGATTGTAAAGAACACAGGGAAGAAAGGAGTCCAAGCATGAGGCTCTTGCATATTCCAGGCAAGAGTTCACAGTCATTGAACAAGGGTGGTGGCACTGGAGATGCAGCTCAGACAGATGCAGTGAATATATGGCAGTCAACAGGATTTGCTCTTGAATTTTCATCTTCAACTATTTCTATTACTTGGATGTGATTCCCTCTGGAATCAGATGTTCAGAATAATCATGTAATTTGTGAATTTCCTTGCATGCATATACTCTGCTAATTTGGCAAAGCTGTTTTTTTTTCTCCTTTCCCCTCCATGAGCCCAAGTGTGATCTACAAGCTGCATGATTTAATTACTTTTCTGGATAAGAGAAAAGAATGAAAAAAAATCCTACTTAATAAAAGAATTTTAAACATGCTCATATAATCTGGCTTTTACATGAGGATTTAAAAGTGAGTTTAAAAAAATCTGCTGGATGGAGAACTTTTCTCAGGAGTTTTGGGAAGGTCTTGCCCTCTTAAATCTCTTTCGTAAATTGCTTAACTTTCATTAACAATATTCTTTAACATTTTTTAATGTTAGCTTTCCCGAGAAGAGTGGCATATTAAATCCCCAATACTGTGTTATACATTTCTTTATTAATTCACTTTGCCTTTTGAATCATTTCTGACTGCGTGTAGAAGCTGGTATTTCTAACAATCAGTTTCATTAATTTAAGCAGAGTGAAAAGGGACAGAATCTATTTGAAATAAAGAGATGAACAAAGAAATGAATAGACTGCAAGAATTTCTCTAGTCCTGAGGCCCCCTGGCCACCTGATCTACAAAGGTTTTGGTAGAACTGCAACAAAAATGCATATCATAAAGCAGAGCTAGACTATGAAAGAAATAGGGAAACAATACCAATAAAATATGAATAAAAATGCAAAGCCATCACATTAATAAAAAAGAACACAACTTTGAACCATAAAAGACAGCATAAATACTGTATTTGAGCTATAAATTTGGGTCTGGACTTCCTGGAACCAAATATTAAAAAAGAGTCCTAGTCAATTGCCTAGTTCTTGTTATGCGCATATCAGGAATCCCAGTTTGGGCCTAAGAAAGGTTTAATGTAGAATTGAAGTTTGTCTGGGTCTACAGTGTACCTGCTGTGTGTCTCCCAGGTACCTCCTGGAAATACTTCTAAAAGAAGTATCATTTAGGGACAATGTATTCGTGGGCAGGAATCGGAAATATCCATGTGTGTCATGTCACCCAATAGTCTTCAGAGCAATTGCTCATGTTGGAGCCCTAGTGTGTAAATAAACATGACCCAGACATGAAATGTCATAGTTGAAAGTTGAGCTCCATAGCAGAATTTCCCAAAATGATATATCTTGGGACATTTTCCCACAGGATGTTAATACGTATTTTGAAAAACAAAATATGCATGTTAGACATATCTAAATAGGAGCATTTTTAGCAGCTGAGTCCTATTAACAGAGTCACATGAGCAGGCTTAAGGCAGATTTTAGTAACTGTTACTTCCAGCTGCTTATGCAAAACAGCCTTGCAAAATCTCGACTCTCTATGGTAATTCTGGGTGTTCCCAGAGGGTTTCTGAACAGTTCTGGAGGGCTTCCCTGTGATATCTGCTGGATACAGCTGCAAGTGCTTTTGATCATTACTGCTTCCGGGGTGCACCTCTGTCTGGTTCTGTTTCCATCTTCACACATGGCACAGCAGTCTCTTGCCAGGGAATATGGTCTCTTTTCAGGCCATACTTTACTGTTACTCTTGCTAAGTATTGCAGTGCATTCAGGACCTCACACTACACTACTTCTGCTATTTCCTACTGGCGATAAGGTCTTCTGCTTGGAGCAACTATTACTTCCACTATATCCTCTGGGTCTGCTGTCCTGAGAGGCATTGCCACCAATGCAGTAGAAATTTTAATAGGCTACGTTGGCTGCTTATCAGCGATGAAGTGGAGACAAATGACAACCGAAATGGTAGTACTTCAATGTCTTACATAATTCGGGGTGCAACAGCCCTGCATTAATTGGAGTGAGAGGCCATTAGGTCCTAAAGGCTGGCATCTTGGCTCCACTTCCCACGTCAGAGACGTCAGAGTACTGGGCTTGGTCGTTTATGGCAGGCTCGGGTCCTTGTCCATTGTGGGCTGGGTAAACAGACTTAATCTGCAATTTGGCTATTTTAGAAGAAGGGAAGAAGTAGAAAGCCTCGTTTAGGTCTCCAGTTAAGCCACATGCCCCAGGGCTCATCAGAAAAGCTCTGCGTTTTGTATATAAATTGCTTGTTCAGCTATTAAGGAAGTGGTACTTTGTTTGCCATTGGCCTATTGTCTTTTGTCTATTGTCCCTCCCCTTATTGAAAACTCATGGATCCAGAATCCTACATCAAATTTCTAGTATTAATACTAATTGCTAATATTAATACTAGTTGCTAATTACTGATATTACTAATATTCATGCTAATTATCAATGTATTATAAAGAAAAAATGCAAACCAAAATGGAATAAATACATTTTTCAAAAGTGTGTATTTACGAAAACTGACTCTGTAACAAACTCTAGTGACTCATGTTAAACTTATGTTAAACACACCAGTGTGGCTTACGGGTCAATGTAAAAGCCAAAACCATAAAAATGTAAGAAAATACAGATGAATATTTTTTATTAGGATGGAGAAGAATGTTGTCTGCCAAAACATAGTAAACAAATAAAAAAGGAAAAGATCAATAGCTTTGACCATACTTAAAAAAACAACAATCCTCTTTGTAAGTCAAAATGTACCAGAAGCAATGTTTCTGAAAGGAAGGTTGAACAGTAATTCAGATCACAGACTCTACATAATCTTATCTGTTTTCTTTTTGAAAATAAGAGTCGATGAAGTCAATGAATCATTTAGCTTTCAAACTATAAAAGGGTACAAACTCTTTGATCTAGCAACTGCACTGTTGTGAATTGATTGTGCATATATATTTGTAATGTACAAATGTGTTTATTGGTGTATTATACAATATGCTAATTGCTATTATATGAAAACAATAACAATAACTGGAAATAGTTTTCTATCAAGAGTGGCCTTGTGTGATGTATTTTCTTACATCCATATAATGGAATAGGATGCAGCCACTAAAAAGAAAGAAGTAGATTTTTATCTAGATATATGGAAAGATTTCAAGAATTGCTAGATGCAAACATGATCTATAAAAGTATGCTTGTTTTTTTTTGTTTAAAAGATCTGTGTATATTTGCAGCTTTTTCTTTTCCTGATATAATCAGAGAAACCATTGACAGAGGCTACTTTTGGGGAATAGGACTGGAATTTGGTGGAATGAAGTTGTGTAACTTTCTGTTTTTTTCACATGTCTATTTATTATCCTTATTTAAAAATATGAAATTTTATTTATTTTTTGAGATGGAGTCTCACTCTGTCACTCAGGGTGGAGTGCAGTGGTATGATCTTGACTCACTGCAGCCTCCGCCTCCTGGGTTCAGCTGATTCTCCTGCCTCAGCCTGCTGAGTAGCTAGGATTACAGGCATGTGCCTTCATAGCCAGCCAATTTTTGTATTTTTAGAAGAGACGGAGTTTCTCCATGTTGGTCAGGCTGGTCTTGAACTCTTGACCTCAGGTAATCTGCCTGCCTCAGCCTCCCAAAATGCTGGGATTGGGTGTGAGCCACTGTGTGTGGCCAAAAATTGTATTTATTTTACAGAAAAGCATATACTTATATTTTAAAACCTCATGCCATGCACTATATTTTATCTGTCAATTTTAAAAAGAGAGCATATACCATAATCTGACAGCTCTGAGGCTAATCCTGTTATAAATTTGGGAAAACTATTTCTCAGAGTCTTCTTTTACTCATTTGTAAAATGGGAAAAATAATGTGTACTTCATAGGATGTTTTGAAGATTGAATGAGTAATGGCATATAGAAACAGTCAATAAGTATTTGTTATTATTAATGTAATTAGAAGTTATCCACTGGCTTTTAAATTATTCTTATTTGCATTATATTATTGTGTGTTATCGCTCTAGGGATTAAAATACAATTCTTAGTTTTTCATGTTTTACTCAGAGTTAATGTTGTACCAATTCCCATAAAATATATAAACCTTGCAATTTTAAGGTCTATTTATCCCCTTTGCCATGCCTTTATGCTATTGTTATTGCATGTATTGAATATGTATTATAAAAGCAACAAGGTGGTATTTTCATCTTGTTTTAAAGAATCATGCGTATTTTTAAAAAATGAACAGGAAAATGATCTTTTCTTTTTTATCAGATATTTAAAGACTCGGATGCGTTTTTTTTTTGTTGAAGATTCATAATTCCATCTGTTATCATTTGCTTTCTGACTGAAGAACATTCCTTAGCATTTCTTGTTGTGCAGGTCTACTTTATGGATCCTTATATATCCCATTTATTGTGTATTTTCTTATACTGCAGAAATATTAATGTGTTTGATTATGGAGCCCTGAAGCAGATCCTGCTTGGGATATTATATTGTGTCACTTGGATAAATTCTACATAAACTCAGGAGCTGACTCAACAAGCTTTGGTGATAGTCTATGGCAGTGGAATTGGTAAAAGAAGAAGAAAAAAGGCAAAGATGATTCCCAGTTCTATTGCTTGGGCAATAAGGGCAAGTGCAGTGTCACTTAATGAGAGGAGTGATAAAATAGCCATTTTAATGGGGAATTGGAGTGAGAGGGGTTGCTGAGTTTAGTTTTGTACATGTGATAGTGGCTCGCACATTCGTGTCCAGGAAGTAGGTGGGTACACAGATCTGGAGCCTAGAAGGCAGGTCTACATTAGAGATGTTCGGGCCTCTGGGCCATCACAGTGGATGATAATTGAACCAATGAGATCACTCAGTTATTCAAAGATAATGTACATGACTAAAAGAATCAGACCTACAGTAAATTTTAGCATCAGCAGTTTCAGTGGAGTAAAGGGGAAAAAGCAGATTTCAATCAGATGAGGAATGACTGGAAGGAGAAAATAAAATGGTGAGTGTAGATGGCTCATTTAAGAAGTCTGGTTGTGAAGAGAGAGAACCAAAGAGGTTTTAATTTACTTAGTTTGTCAACATGTATGAGACCTGAGTATGCTTCTCCCATATTGATGGAAGAAACCATAGAGGGAGAGGCTTAAAGATATTTGATCAAGGACCATTCTTCAAAGCGGGCACGAGACCTGGAAGACAGCAGATGGAGATGTGAACATTAGGGAAAAGGGCAACTCTGTAACAAAAACAGGAAGACAAGGGTCAAAATGGATGCAGGTGAGGGCATTCCTGCCTAACAGTTCCATTTTTTTCAGTGAAGTGGAAGATGAGTACTTAGAGTGGAGGGGATAGATGAGCTGCTTAGATGGTTTCATGAGAGCAGATAAGTTTTGAAATAGCCATTGTGGAGACTCAGAGCAAGAGTTAATTGGGGAAATGCAAGGTCTTGTAGATGGAAACGAGGATCCCGTGAATCTGTAGTTACACCAGTCAACAACTCCTTCTTCCCACTTTGGAAATCAGAAGAGGAATGCCTGACATCATAAAGTCTCCGTCAATCCACATGTGTTTGCCACAGGAGGTTTCTCTCTTTTTCTCCTTCTGAGTTCTCAGCATCCGGTGACATTCCTCAGACTCCTATAACCACTGAAGTATTGACATGAAGTTTTCAGCCATTTGGCACTAAACTTTTCCTCTCGAGTCTTCTCACATCAATGGCCATATGAATACAGCATTATAAAGATCTTAGCATAAACCTATCTGAGAGAAGAACACCTAAATGTTAGCTTCGGTGCATGATTTAAGCAAAGTCATTGCCTGAAAGAAAAATACTTTTCTACTCCAGGAACAGTTCCCATGAGACTTGACAGCCAAAGCCCTGTGATCTCCCCAAAGGCTTTTCCCTGAGACTAAAAATGCTTCATTCGGGGTATTTCATGTGGGATATTTTTAGTAGCCATTGATTTCTTATAGAAACTATGCATCATGCTTCCCTGTTCTCCCTGTTCCTTTCATTCATGTGCTCTTGACAGCCTTTTTGCTGAACCTTACAAGGAAAAGAAATGTACCACAGGAGGCTCTGAAAGGACATGAATTTAGAGATCTATTTGAGCTTTATGGGGACCCCAAAGCATTGTCAGGAAAGGTCTGAACTCGGAGCCTATATCTAGACAGCAGATGCCATCAGCTGGCAGATATCTTGGGGTCAATGGATTTTGCTTTGGGGCACAGGAAGGCAAAGGAGCAGAGATCTACAGCTGACAAGCTGACTGCCATTCATCAGGGATGCCACAGAACAAAATTAGCCCACATGCTAGTGGAGGAGTAAGGAAAATCGTCCTCACTTACAGAAGCAAGAGGCTGTATCAGAGACAAAGGCCTGCTAATTGGTGAAAGTCTAGGTAGATGACAAGAGCAGAGCAGGAGAGATACCAGAGTCACTTCAGTTTCTTCGTGCATTTATTCATTCATTCATGGAGGAGGTATCTGTGGAGCTAGCCCCAGAAAAGAGGTGTGCCTTAGAAACTGGCTAGGAGAGGATGGGGATTTTAAATGGAGGGAGTGAGAGGAACATGATGTAGAAATAGAAAAGTGCAAATGTAACATTAAGAATGGTGAATGGTTTCATTTGCTGAGAATAAAATGATTTTTTTTTTTTTTTTTTTTTGAGATGGAGTCTCACTCTGTCACCCAGGCTGGAGTGCAGTGGTGTGATCTCAGCTCCCTGCAACCTCTGTCTTCTCGGTTCAAGCAATGATCCTGTCTCAGCCTCCCAAGTAGCTGGGATTACAGGTGTTTGCCACCATGCCAGCCTAACTTTTATATTTTTAGTAGAGATAGAGTTTCGCCATGTTGGCCATGCTGGTCTTGAACTCCTGACCTCAGATGATCGACCCGCCTCAGCCTCTCAAAGTGCTGGGATTACAGGTAGGAGCCATTGCAGCCGGCCAATAAAAAGAATTTGAAGAGAAATTTGGATTAGATTGGGTAGAATCTTGAATGCTGGGATAAAGTCTCCCCCACTTTCCATGGCATTCAACAGGAGTTTTTATTCGGTTTTATTTGGTTATTAATTGTGGGTTTTGCCATTACTTTTAATGTAATACAAAACAACCTGATACAAAGATCAATAGGAGTGGACAAGGTGCACTGGAAAGGAGAGACTGAAGACAGACCAGCTGGGCAAGCTTTGGAAAGCCCACCTGACAGAGGCTAAGGAGTCAGGGGAGCCATTGTGGGACTGGAGGAGGGGAGAACACATAAGACATCAAGGAGTTATACATGGGCTGACAAGATATGGCATGACAACAAATAGGATGTGATTGATAAGGGAGGAAAGGCTTGAGGTTACAAACCCGGGGATCTGTGAGGATGCTGGTATCTTGACTACCCAGACAGAAACAGTCCCCAATGACTGTCCCACATGTCACCCTTGTCAGAGCACTTAGAACTGCTTTCTTCTCTTTCTAGTTTATTTCTTTTGTTTTATCTTTTTTTTATATTCATTAGAAAGTATGCTTCATGCAATTGGAGAAATATGTCTTCATCAATATATCTGTTCCTCCTAAATCCTCAACAATCAGATAATTGGTGCTCAATAAATATGTGTTGAATAAATGCTGAATGGTGCCCTTTTATATAAATGGAATGGGAATAATAAGTAATCTAAGAAAATAATTTCAAAAGTTATAATAAATGATTCGGCTTAGCTCTGCCAGTAACCAGTCATGTGGATTTAGAAATATCACATAGTGCCTATTCACAACAGCAAAGACTTGGAACCAACCCAAATGTCCATCAATGATAGACTCGATTAAGAAAATGTGGCACATATATACCATGGAATACCATGTAGTCATAAAAAAGGATGAGTTCATGTCCTCTGTAGGGACATGGATGAAGCTGGAAACCATTATTCTGAGCAAACTATCGCAAGGACAGAAAAGCGAACACCGCATGTTCTCACTCATAGGTGGGAATTGAACAATGAGAACACTTGGACACAGGAAGGGGAGCATCACATACCTGGGCCTGTCATGGGGTGGGGGGGAGGGGAGAGGTATAGCATTAGGAGATAAACCTAATGTAAATGACGAGTTAATGGGTTCAGCACAACAACATGGCACATGTATACATACGTAACGAGCCTGCACGATGTGCACATGTACTCTGGAACTTAAAGCATAATAATAAAAACAAATATCACATAGTGCCTCTTGTCTCAGTTTTCTGATCTAAATCAGGGATAATATTATTCTGCCTCCCCCCATTTTATGGTTTTGAACATAAAATCATACAATGGGTATGAAAGCACTTTGGAAAATGAAAAGTGGTGATTCAAATATAAGATTTAATTGGAGGAGGCAGTGTTATTTGTAATGTGTTCTCTAAAGTTATTTTTTGGAATGGAATCATCTTTAGAAATTAAAAGCACTAAATTATTGTTTTCTTTTTTTTTCCTCCTTTAACATCATATTGTGACTAAGAGCACTTGTTGGATAAAGCTTTGATCTGTGAGTCTGAAGAGGCTTGGAGTGGCTTCTCACCAATTAAATTTCCTCTAGACGAGCCCTGGGTAACTTTAAAATGAGCTAATGATAATAATACGAGGTACGGTTTTCTGGAAAGTCAATCTTACTTTTGTCAGAAAGAAGATTGGGCAGTAAATATGTCTCAGGAGGGAGATGAGGTCTCTACACAGTTCAAACTAAATACATAACAGTAATTCAGATGTCACAAGGTGACTGCATCGCCTAGAATATCATTAATCAGTGTTCTAGGATTTTGATAGAGAAGGCATCCTTTGCTCTCCTGGGGCTCTTGTGCTTTTTCCACTGAGAATTTCCTTTGGAAAAGTTGTCATCCTTCTTTCTGTATTTTATGAGAAGCTGCCTCTCTGCCTGAGCTGTTGGTTTGTAGGTCAGAGTTGAGTGGTCACACGGGAAAAGCTAGGAAGAAAAGGGTTTGGAGTAAGACTGCTAAGTTCACCGACCTCAACCAGACTGGGTGTGGGGGAAAAGAAAAAGCAATGCTCCTGGTTCTTCGTGCTGAGGGTGTTCTCTATGGGGAGGGCCAGGGCTGAGTTGCTTAGTGATCAGGTGACAGAGGTCAGGAGGGAGAATGGGGGATGACAGTGTTGGATCATATAATATGCAAGAGAAGGACCATTTAATACAAAACAAAACAAAAACCAAAAAAGCAGTTCATGCAAAATAGTTATCTTATGTTCACTTAAATTTTGTTTATTCACACCCACCCTTGAGGCTGCTGGTTGTCTTTCTGTGAAACTGCCCAGGATGGCTGTTTCTTTTGTCTTGATGTAGTGGAAATCACATGAGTTTGGAGTCAGATAAATTTGGGTCCAAATCCCAGCTCTGCCTCCTCACAGCTGTATGACCTCGGACACACTAACCTCAATGTACAATATGGGAAATGGCCTCCTCCTTAAGGATTTGGTGGAAGAATTAAAATGATATATTAAGTTGATGCAAAAGTAATTTTGGTTTTTGCCATAACTTTTGCACCAACCGAATAGCTTGCAGCTCATGCCTTTTATTCAATATATTCAGTGTCACTATCACTACTCTCTTCATCTCCCCTACTCCTGTTGCTTCTATGATCAGTTAGTCTATTACATTGATCATATCAACATTTTATGCTTCTGTTGTATCTCAACTATAGGAAGTATTAAAAGGGAAGAAAGAAGTTGGAGAACTTCGTAGTAGGAAATATCCCAAATCCACCACCTCTTCTCTCTGGGAGGTGGTCTTAATTTTTGAAAACATTAATACTAAGTCAACAACAACCCTTATGCTTAATAATAAATGAGGCAATCAGTACTCTTATTAGGATGCTATCTTAGTCGGTTTGGGCTGCTATGACAGATTACCTTAAACTGGGTGGCTTATAAACAACAGATATTTCCCACAGTTCTAGAGGCTGGGAAGTCCAAGATCAAGACACTGGCAGATTCCGTGTCTGCTGGGGTGCTCATTTCCTGGTTCATAGATTATATCTTCTTGTTGTGTTCTCAGATGGTAGAAAGGGGTAGTTATCTCTTGGGTCTCTCTTACAAGAACACTAATTTTATTCACGAATGCTCCACCAATGTGACCTAATCACCTTCCAAAAGGCCCCACCTCTTAATAGCATGGGAGTTAGAAATTCAGTGTATGAATTTTGTGGAAAGATAAATATTCAGACCATAGAAAGTATGGGCTTTTCCAACCAAGGGAACAGTAGGGGGCTTTTCTGTGATTTACTTTAGCCTACTAGCTGTTGAAAAAATTCCCCATTGCATAATATTCTAACAAAATTATTTATATTGTCTACAACTTGATAGCACATTTTTACTCTAGAGAAGACATTACAAAATAGCAACTGGACATCATAGAGTATTTGCATTTTATGTACAGGTTATTTACAAACTAACTTATTTAATTCTTACAACTAATGCATAAGGTAGATAGATTATTTTCTTTGTGAGGAAATAGAGGTTTAGAGACATTGAGTGTTTGTTCATGGACACATAAAGAAGAGCATTCATGTTTTCATCAAATGACTCCAAAACCTATACTCTGTTTAATAAGACAGTCAAATAAGTCTAACCTAAATAGAGCTGTTTTCTTTGAAAATTTTGGTTGTGTAGTTCAATTACAGCTGGAAAGATCACTTACACAGAATCACCTATATTTTAGTGCTACTGGAAAAATTGAGCCTCTGCAGTGTTCTGCTTTTATCTTGTTTTACTTTCATTAGGCTGGACTTACCTTTACCATTTTACTTTTGATGCCATTGACCTGGCACACAAACCTAGGGCATGATGTCCCAGTTTCAGAGGAAAGAAGAAAAGAATATGCTTTATTTAAAAACTATATGCTATATCTGGAGTTTTTCTAGTGAGCTTTAAGTACTCATGAAAGGCAGCTACATGGAATTTCAAATGATGACTTAGACACAGATATTTACCAAATAAACACATAAAGATTCCATAGGTTTGTAAACCATCTTCTTTCCAGGAAGATGTAGAAAAGACTTTGAAAAGGCATGGATGACTCAGTCAATATAAAAGCCTTAGACCTCTCTTTCTCAGTTCCACCAAGTCCTAACCTGAACTCAGTTAACAGAGTCTCTGTTGCTATCATCCTAGTTCAAACCACCACCCGGGCTCACAACTTTTATATTGTCAAGTATTCAGTTTTCCCGTAACCCCTATGATCTAGCACACTGCAATGTTTGAGTTACTAGACCAGAGGAAGCTTATTTTTCTTGCTTTAAGATCTTTCGGCCAGTAATATCCTCTGCTGAGGATTCTCTTCCTTTGACAATTACATCATTAGCTTATTAGGTCTTAGCTTAGTTGTTATTTCTGCAGAGTGACTTTTCCAGCTTTCCCCTCTAAAGCAGTCATCTAGTGACTCTCTATCTCATCTGCCTCGTACTTTCCCCCACACTGTGTATTATAATCTATTATGTCAGTGCTTACTTACAGAGTTATTATTTCTTAATCTTCTCCGTGGGAGAAACAATCTTTTCAGACTTCTTTGTTCAGGATCTTCAGCACCACCAACAGCGCCACACACCTAGTGAATATTAAGTATTTGTTGAGTTCATGATAGAGATCTTATTTATACTGAGTTGAGAATGAAAGACAAGGAGATACATAGTCAGAAGTATCTTTCAATATAAAAGATAAAAATGTGTGTATAATGTTATATATTAATACAAATACATGAAACATAAATATATTATGTGCAAAAAATACATGTGTATTTCTATAATGCATTAATCAGAATGGCTTTTTTAACAACATAATCCAGATCATACTACTCTTATTCTTAAAACCTTTCAAGACTTAAAAGGCCCTAAATGACTTGCTTTCCCATTTCAGGTGTATTATCTCCTATGATTTTCTCTCTTACACATTCTCTTTGAGCCATTTCTGGCCTTCATGCTGTTTCTCAAACATACGAGGTCCGTTATATTTTAGGGTATTTGTAATAATTCCTCATTCTGGCTGGAATGGTCATCCCTTAGATCTTCTTTAAGTGTTTGCTTAGGTTTTACCTTTTCTTTTTTTTTTTATTTTTGTTTTTGAGACAGAGTCTCACTTTGTCACACAGGCTGAAGTGTATTGATGCACTCTCGGCTCACCGCAACCTCTGCCTCCCAGGTTCAAGTGATTCTCCTGTCTTAGCCTCCTGAGGAGCTGGGATTACAGGTGTACCACCACACCTGGCTAATTTTTGTAGTTTTAGTAGAGACGGGGTTTCCCCATGTTGTCCAGGCTGGTCTTGAACTTCTGGCTTCAAGTGATCTGCCTGCCTCAGCCTCCCAAAGTGCTGGAATTACAGGCATGAGCCAGACAATGAGGCCTGACCCTAAATGTTACCTTTTCAATGAGGTAATCCTATTTTTCCTGTTGGCAATTCCAATCTATTTCATTGCAGATCTTTTGCACTCCTAATCTTCCTTATTCTGACCACTATTCCCTGATAGCATTTGTCAATCTCTAATACACTCTATATTTACTTACTTCTATATGCTTATACATTTTATTATTTATCTACTTTAAAATTGTATGTGTTCTTTATTGTCTGTCTCCACTAGAATAAAACCTTGGGAGACAAGGACAACATGGATTTTTGACATTTTATTTCACTCTTGCAGCAGAAGTTCCTCAAACAGTTTCTGCGCTATAACAGGTTTTCAGTACTAGTTGCTTGTGGAGCAAGGAGTGCCGGTCCAAGTCTGAAACTGAAGAATTTGGAGCCTGATGTTTGAGGGCAGGAAGCATCTGGCCCAGGAGAAATATGTAGGCTGGGAGGCTAGGATAGTCTTGCTTCTTCAGTCTTTTCTGCCTGCTTTATATTCACTGGCAGGCAGTGAAATCTGATTAGATTATGCCCACCAGATTAACAGTGGGTCTGCCTTCCCTAGCCCACTGACTCAAATGTTAATCTCCTTTGGCAACATCCTCATAGACACACTTAGGGACAATACTTTGCATCCTTCAATCCAATCAAGTTGACTGAAGGCCTTCTACACCTTTGGAATTCAAAAGTTGCATTAAGACCTCAGTTCCCTGATGGGTTCAATAAAATACGTGATTTTGTGAATTGTTTGATTTTTTTTTCATTGTAAGGGAGAGATATTCTCTTGTAAATTTCTGTATTCTAAGTTCAAGGGGAGCCTTTATTGTGTTTATTTTAATGTAATTCTTGCTACGGTTAGGTTTGTCTATCATTTTTCTGGTTGTTTTCGATTTGTCCCATCTGTACTTTAAAAAAAATAGCAATGTGTTACCCATAATCAGCAAAAAGAACTCAATAGAAACAGACAGAAATGATAGATGTAGGAATTAGTAAACAAAAACTTCTAGATAATGAATATAATTATGTTCAAGGATTTAAAGAAAAACATTCACACAATGAGGAATCTCAGTAGAAGTAAAAACAAACCACATAGGGATTTTCAGTTTTATAATTAAAAAATATAATATCTGAAATAAAAATTTCACTGATGGGCTTATCAGAAGATGAGCCTTTATAAAGAAATTCCAGTGATCATGAAGATAAGACAGAACTTGAAGCACTGAGGGAAAAACAATATAAATTAAAGTGAACTGAACCAACATCAAGTGAGACAACATAGGTGTCATAACAAATGTAGAATTTTATCTCAGAAGGACAGAAGACAGAGATTATTCAGAAAAAAATTGAGAAAATAATGATTTAAAAACTTCCAATTTAAAGAAAAATAGCAACCCTAAGCAGCATAAACACAAAAATGCCGTAAGTAGGTACACATGTGAAATCAGTAAAATATATGAAAACCAAGGATAACAAGAAAATCTTAATAGCAGCTAGAGGGAAAAAAGACATATTTCTTATAGAGGGTCAATGTTAAGAATCTCATTGACTTGTCAGAAATAATGCAAGCCAAAAAGCCATGGAATGACACTTTAAAATGCTGAAAGAAGAAAAAATATCTTGTGTCCTATGTTCATCAAACTTTTTAAAAAAAAATTGGAGGTAAAATAAAAATGTTTTCAAATAAACAAAAGCTGAGAGAACTTGTCACCAGAGGCTTACACTGCAAAAAATGCTAGAAGAAGCTGTCAGGCTGAAGGAAAATAATACTAGAAGATATTTGGACCTACATGAATGGATGAAGTGAAATTAGAATGATAAATATGTGGGTATACATTAATGAATGTTCTTGTTTCTCAATTTATTTGAAAGATAATTTGCTATTTACAGCAGAAAATGGTAATGTATTGTGGAGTTTCTAACTTATGGAGAAGTAAAATGTCTAGTAATAACAGTGAAAAGTGGGGAATGGGAATTCGCTGTGTAAAGATGATCACATTATACATGAGGTGGTATAGTATTAATATATGATAAAACATGTTTAAGGGTACATATTGTAATCTCTAGAGAGATCACTAGTAATTATACAAAATATTATGGTGAAAAAAATCAACAAGATAAAACAAAAACCTAAAAACGGAAAAAAAAAGAGACAGCAGATGGGGAAATCATTTGATTTTTGTTAGCTTGGGTGACATGGGATTACATATTCTTTTTTTTTTCTTATAGATTTAATAATAGAGTAAGCTAAACATTTTGTTACTTATTCTTTCTTTCTAGATGTCAGTCCTTAGGAAAACCACTGTAATCCTCTCAACTTCAATTTCTTCAGCAGAAGAACATGTGGTTAGACTACATGATTGCTAAGAGCCTAGTAATTCTTAATTTCTCTAGGTTTTAGCTCTTTGCCCTGTAACTCAGATTATAATCTGAGCAGAATTTCAACATGTCCTTTCTTTGATGGGCCGTGGGGAGTCTTGTGTTACCCGTGTTGTCAGCATGTAATTAGATTTATGTGGGCCCAAGGAAATAGGGATGCTTGGGGTCTCATGGCAGCTTCAGATTGATGAGAATCTGCTTTCACCTGACGTAATGGTGTCTCTAATTGATCCACAGAATGTAGAAATGATAGTTTCATTTTTCTGAGAGCATCTTATGTTCTCAGTGGCATTTGTGGCTTCCTGAATAATTAAGCTGGCACTAGGGTAAAATTTCTTACTGTAGTACATAAAGGTTCCCAGTATGTGGCCACAAAATAGGTTATACTTCCTTTTAGTACCTTTTTTTTTCCAGTATAATTCCCCACCAAGTTGCTGGAAATTAGCCCCTCTTTATAGCTGGTAGTTTCTGAAATTTAGTGTGTGTCCTGCAACAAATTTCTCAGATATCTCTTTCTGGTCCTTTCTACTTAATATGCTGCTTCTGAAGCTTGTAATATGGCTGATTTTCTCTCTCTCACTCTCTCTCTCTGCCTTTCTCACTCTTTCTTAGCCATGTAGAGGGCAGAAGCTAATTCCTAATTCCCTTCAGCAAAACTGAGATCACAACTATGATTTTTAACAAGGCTTTGGTTAAGGCTTGGGTCAACAAAACTATGGTTCAGAGGTGCTATAAAAGAACATTAAGGCCACAGGTGCAAATGTGACATCAAAATTCCTTAGCAGGGCAGCTTTCTATGTAGCTTCAGGTCTGTTTTCTCCTGGAAGGGATGCACTTACCTCCACACTTGGGAACGTTCCAAGCATTTCCATTCTTTGGAGTCAAGTGTTCACTCTTCTCTAGGCTCTTCTCAATGATTTCTACAGACCAGCTTATTCCCAGGGTTATATTTTTGTTGTTGTTCAGAATATTTATGTTTTCACTATGCATCAGTAATTATTTTGACCTAACTATAGGTTTTACTGGTTTATTTGTTACCATTTTTTGCTTAAGCCCAAATTATCCTTTTTTCTTTTTCTATTTTTGCTGGAGTATGTCCTAAATATTTCTTTTAGAGATGCTCTGTGATTGGGCAACTTTCTGAGTCTTCAGAAATCTAAAATAGTCTTTATTATTCCTTCCTACTTGAATGTTAGCTTGACTGTCTAAGATTTCAGCCTCATGTAATTTTCCTTAAGAAGTAATACAATTTCCAGGCCGGCCCCGGTGGCTCAAGCCTGTAATCCCAGCACTTTGGGAGGCCGAGACGGGCGGATCACGAGGTC
>NW_012119598.1:2227626-2269008 GCF_000951035.1 Colobus angolensis palliatus
TAATACAATTTCCCCATTGTCTTCTGGCGATCAATGCTACCAATTAGATAGCCCATGACGGTCTGTTTCTTTTTTCTTAGTGGCTAATTTCTCCATTTGATTTCTCCTTTTTTGAAAAGGCTTTCATGACCTTTTTCCTTTATTTTAGGCATTCTGAAATGTCATTTGGCTTTTTTTCTAATTACAGAACATGGCTCTTTTAAATTCCCATTGTCTGACATTCTTTGAGATAAAGATACTTTTTAGCACTGAGGAATTTTCTCCTGGAAGATATTTAATTATTTCTTCTCCAGCATGTGTATTCTTCTCTTTTGACTTCTTTTTAGATGGAATCTGGGAATTCCAGATATCTCTTCTATGTCATTTAATTTAACTTTTTCTTCATCCCAATCTGTCTTGCTTGTTTCTGTTTTGCTCTGGGAGTAGTCCTCAGCCCAGTCCTCCAACTCATTAATTCATTCTTCAGTTGTGTTCATTATATAATTCAGCCCAACTATACATTCTTTCTCTTTTTTATTACTTTTTTTTTTAAGTTTGAAAATCATTTTTAAATTTCCAAGATCTCTAGTTGTTTTTGTCATGGGTTTGCTATTTTCCCAAATATGAAATTATCAATTACATTTATTAAATTTATTCTACTTGTTCTATTACGTGTTCTCTTCAAAATGTAGTTCTCCCAGTTGTTGAATTAGTTGACTATGTCACAGTGAAAGATATTAGAGTTCACCAGAGAAACAGAATCCAAGGTGCACGTGCACGCACGCGCGTGCGCGCACACACACACACACACACACACACAGATTTATTATAAAGACTTGACTCACATAATTACGAGGCTGAGAAGTTCCATGATCATCTATCTCCAAGCAGGAGACCCAGGAAACCTAGTGGTATATAGCTCAGTCTGAACCTGAAGGCCTGAGAATCAGGAGTGAGGATAGTATAGAGCCCAGTTCAAGGGCTGGAGAAGACTAATGCAGAAAGAGAGATTTCAAACTTCTTCTTATCCTTTGCCCTATTTGAGTTCTCAAAAGATTGGTTGATTCTCACCCACCCTGGGAAGGGCAATCTGCTTTATTTACGCCTTCAGTTAAAATGTTAATCTCTTCCAGATGATTATTAAGGAAGGGTGAGATATTATCTGGGTATCCTGTTTTTCTAATGTAGGAGCTTGTGTTCCGTTATGCATTACCCAGGTGTTCCCACCAAGTCTTAGCTGCTGTTTTGTGTGTGGTGGGGAAAGCGCATCAACCTTTTTGCTGATGGCTGCTCAGCACAAACTCAGGACATAGTAGGGATCTACTTGCTACTCTCTGCTTATAGAACCTCTGCCTCCAATTTCATCTACCTACACACTTGCCTCTGGCAGGTGTCTTTGGCTATAGTTTTCTTTGTCAGTCTGACCCTGTGTCCTCATTCAAATCTCATCTTGAATTGTAGCTCCCATAATTTGTACATGTTGTGGGAGGGACCTGGTGAGAGGTAATGAATCATGGATGTGGGCCGTACCCATGCTGTTCTCGTGATAGTGAATAAGTGTCATGACATTTGAAGGTTTTATAAAGGAGAGTTCCCCTACATAAGCTCTCTCTTGCTTGCCGCCATGCAGACGTGACTTTCCTCCTCCTTTGCCTTCTGCCATGATTGTGAGGCCTCCCCAGTCACGTGGAACTGTGAGTCCATTAAACCTCTTTCTCTTTATAAATTACCTAACCTCAGGTAGGTCTTTGTTAGCAGTGTGAGAACAGATGAATACAGTCTGATTTCTATTTTTGCAAAATTTTTACAGAATTTCTATTTCATGGATGACACTCTTTCTTGTTTCCTTATGTTATAGGTTTCTTATTTTTGTAAGTACATATTTTATCCTATGTCTAATAATTTGGGATATTAGGGGAATGTGGTATATGTGTTCGATTCAGCTCACCATGCTATTCTTCTCAGATCCCTCCAATGGTTTCTTATCTCTGCCACAAGGATAAACTCTCAAGTCCTTTCCACAGCCTATTTTGACCTTCATGATCTGTCCCCAGGCTACCTTTCTGGCCTCATTTTCTATTAATCTTCCCCTTGTTCATTCTGCTCCAGTTTTCTTGACCTTGTTGTTAGTTCACAAAAACACCAAGCTATGCTCCTGTGTAGTGCCTTAGCTGAGCGCTTGCTGTTTCCTCTCTTTGGGAGTTCTTTCCCCAGAGCTGCATGTGTTGTTCACAATTCTGACAGCTCCCTCCTGTCCTAATTATTGAGATAGTTTCTGGCATTTCACCTTTATTTAGTGTGGGCCATTATTGACTTCAGGTTACAGTCAAAACAACTGAATGTAATGAAACAATGAGAACTACTCTTAGCTACTCAAGCCAAAACATCAAATCCAGTATTTCTCATGATGATAAATTCAAAATCCATTCTGACATAAGTGTCTTGAGTTGTTTTTCAATACAAATGATATAGTTTGGCTCTGTGTCCCCACCCAAATCTCATCTTGAATTGTAATCTGCATGTGTCAAGGGAGGAACCTGGTGGGAGGTGATTGGATTATGGGAGTGGCTTCCATCATGTTGTTCTCATGACAGTGAGTGAGTTTCATGAGATCTGATGGTTTTACAAGTGTTGACAGTTCCTCTTTCACTGGCTTTCTTTTAGCTCCTGCTGTTTTGTGAAGAAGGTGGCATGATTGTCAGTTTCATGAGGCCTCCCTAGCCTTTCCTTTATAAATTACACAGTCTCAGGGAAGTTCTTTATAGCAGTGTGAAAACGGACTAATACAGTAAATTTGCAGAACTTTGTTACTATTTGTGTACAAACCTTCTTCTCTCTGGTTTGACTTTGTAATTAGGATCCTAGAGAAGGATGAAATCAATTATAATAACAGAGATGAAGGCAATGAGGGGCAGTCAAGGGTGGGGGCATAGTGAAAATAATCATTTCCTTAAATAGTAAGTCTTTTAGGTGACATTATTATGTGGGCTCTTCACAAGTCATTACCAGCCTTATCAGACAAGGGAGCAATGGCTACTTCTGCTGGCAGGGAAGAATTAGTGGATGTCAGGTTTGAGGTACTCCTCTAAATGTCACCCTTCCAAATCTCAGCACCCTCTCATTTACAATCACAACCTTAACTTTCACATAAGAGAGGCTGTGAATTTCATCTATGTTATTACTCAGCAATTACTTTGCAGAATCATATTCTGTTTTTAGTTACACCAGCTGTATGGAGCTGCAAGTTGAAATTTATTTAAGAAAATCGTAGAAATTGCCTGGTTTTCTTACTGTGTCTTGAGCAGAAAATTTAAACAGCAAAATATGTCATTTTGTTTATTTAAACTTTTCAATGGAGCCAGAGTAGCCAACTCACTCACACAATTCTAATCGTCCTGACAACCTTTTCACTATGCTATAACAATTGATATCCAGTCTGATTAAATCATAACATCAAAAAGCACTATCATTCAGGTGACCACAAGTAATTGTTTAAGTGGCTGTTATGCCACTATTTGGAGTCCAAACTTTAAAGCCTTCAAATCCAAGAAGCAGGGAAGATAGTTTTAGATTCCTGTTCTTGTTGGTCTGTTGCCTGTAATCTTCTTTGCTACCAAATTCTTTTTAATGCTGAGTTCTGTGGTAGATAACAGAAATCACTCTAGCTATTTTAATAATAAAGGCATTTAACATATTAGGTACTCTTAAAATTGTGGGAGTAGCTGAAGACAGAGCTCTGTGGAAGCTTTCCAGGATCTTTCAGGAATGGTTCCTAGAACATCACTGGAAAAGTGGCTAAGAGAGCAGTTGCCTTTTCCATACTCAGAATATAAGAATGGTTAGAAAGTTGATGGTTTAGCTTTGTGTCCCCACTCAAACCTCATCTGGAATTGTAATCTCCCAGTGTTAAGGGAGAAACTTGGTGGGAAGTGATTGGATTATGGGGGCAGTTTTCCCCGGGCTGTCATGGTAGTGACATTGTGAATTTCTTGTGATAGTGAATTCTCAAGAGATCTGATGGTTTTATAAATGGTAGCTTTTCCTGTGCTCTCACACACACACAGTTCTCTCTCCTGCCACCATGTGAAGAAAGCCCTTGCTTCCCCTTCATCTTCCACCATGATTGTAAGTTTCCTGAGGCCTCCCTAGACATGTTGAACTGTGAGTCAATTACACCCCTTTCCTTTATAAGTTAACCAATCTTGGGTATTTCTTTATAGCAGTGTGAAAACGGACTAATGCTGCTGAGGAATTATGAAACCATTATCTAAATTGCTGGCTCCAGAAAACAGGAGCAAGCCATTTCCAGAATAATTGGCCATCTTAGCTGTAATCCTTTCTAGCAGAGTGGATGCACAATAGCCTGGCTCTCAAAGGGCATAAGTCTAGGGCCTTCACACGGGGACCATTGCTACACTGCCACAGGAAAGCTCAGTTATTCCCACAACTTAGCTTCCCAGAAGACACAGTAGAAGCAGAAAAAAATCCAATTTCTGCCTCCCTTTTTCCTTCCATATCTCACAAGGATGTGAATGCTTGGTGGTAGCTAGGTTATGTATCAAACTCCAACTGTACAGGAACCTGGGAGATGAAATCTTGGCTTTCCTATTCTAAAGGGTGGTGTTACAATATACCATAATGGAAGTTCAGGGGGTTAATCTATAATATCAATCATACTAGCTGTTGTTTTCTCTTTTATACTTGCTGCAAATATGTCAAATATGTTTTATATATTTGTAATGAAATCGTTTATTAGAGATTTTGAATTTTGATGTGGCCAAACTTAGCAATTTTAATTTATAAATTTTCTTTGCTTATCTCTTAGTTAAGAAGACCTTTCCTATTTTAGTAGGAGAATATATATTCTCCTCTAATTGTTTCAGCTTTTTGTTTTGTGCAAATAACATGAGTTGGGACCTAAATTTATTTTTTGGGCATGTCATCACTTGTATTAACACTATTAGTTAGTAGTTGTTTCTTTCCTAGTAATTTGAAATACCACTTTTATAATATAATAATGTTTCATATATGCATATGGGCTTGTTTCTGGACTCTTTATTCTATAACAAATATTTATTTGCCTAGTTTCATGCATTAATTACCATAGTCTTATAATTCATCTTAGTATTTGGAAGGGAAAATCACCCCTCCTTGTTCTCCTTTTTCATAATTGTTTTGGCTGTTCTTATGCATTTACTTTTTCATATTAATTTCAGAATTAGCTTGTCAAGTTTTATTTAAAAATTATTGAGAGTTTTATTATAATTGAGTTAACTTTATAGATTAATTTGGAAAGTTTGATATCTTTACAATATTGAGTCTTCCTATCCAATAACATCAAATATCTCTCCATTTATTCTGGCCTCCATTTATGTCCTTCAATAAAGTTTTATAGCATTTTCCAAAAAAGGTCCTGTGTATTTCTTATAAAGTTTATTCCTAGAAGCTTTATAGTATTTGATTCTTTTATGGTAAATAGGATCATTTTATAGAAAATATATTGATTGTGGTATGCTGCTCTTATATCTGGTTTTATTGCTGTAATCTTTCTAATTAGCTTAATGATTAAAGTTTATGTGATTCGGGGGATGGGAAAAGCCTTCTACTAGGGCAGTAAAGCAGAAGTCATGTGTACAGATTTTGCTAGTTTTGTCTGCAGAAAAATAAAGATTATCAAACACCATAAACATAAATGGAAAAATAGTACTGTGAGACAATATTTGAAATACACAAGACAAAAAATACTGATATTACTTACAGGTGAAGGGCTTCATAATAAACAAAGGAAAAGATGATCACCATAACAGAAAAAAAAAAGGCTAAGGTCGTAAATAAACAATCTACCCAAACAAAAAGAAATAAGTATTTTCAAGAAATGTGAGGCAAAGGTCAAGCTCATTAATAAATAAGAAATGCCAATGAAAATGTTTTAATCCATCACCTATAACACTGACAAAGTCAAACAGGTGATAACCCTCATTGTAGTTATTAGTTTGGAGAAAGAGGAAAAAGAAAGAAAAAAGGGAAACGAGGAAGTCTTTCATACTTGCAGACCCTTCTTGAAGGTTCTTTAGTAATAAATATCACGAGCTTTAAATTCCTCCTGCACTTTGACCCAGCAATTTCACTTGTAGGCATTCTAAGACGTGTATTTCTGAGACATCTTAATGGATGTACGTGACTATGCGGAATTTTCTGTGGTTTGGCAAAAAGCTAACTTAAAGCTTTAAAGTAACACAACTCAGGATTTGAAATGTGCTAATGTACATTGTAAACTGCAAAAAATATATTAAAAGTTCTCATCTAAAGTTTTATTTGATTATAGAACCATTTTTGGGCAGAGAGTACTTCAAGAGATTAGACCACCATACACAATATGATTTGAGAGGGATGGGCTTGTCTTTATCATAAAAGTACGTAACAATGAGCTGTAAGTATGTTCATAATAACATTGTACACAATAACAAAAATAGTTACCATAAATGCATAAGAATGGGTAATGTTTGCATAAGGCATGCAACATTGATTTAATTGAATCTTATAGTCATCAAATACACTTTAGAAAAATAATGCCGAGGAAATGTTTCTGATATTTTTTAATGAGAAAAACTAGGCTATAAGCTTTATGTATAGTATGTAAAATACTTTGGGGGTACATATATACACAGAAACATGGGTGTAAGTAGAATTGTCAAAATGTGAATAGGGATAACTGTTACCTTACATTATTATTAGTGACTAATTTCTTACCCTGTTTTGTTTTTCCTTTAATTAAACATCAATGACTTCTATTCTAGGAAATATATTTTCTTAAAGTTATTGCAAATAAATCATCTTTTTATTTTCATAAATTAATGTTGAATGTGTATCCTCCCACTCCTCTCTTTTTTTTTGTTTTGTTTTGGGTCTTTGTTGAGTTCTGTTCATATTGCAAATTGTTTTTAATTTTATTTATTCTATGCAGCTGTCCTTATTCTTTCAAGGTGACATTTAATACATGAATTTTTAAGTCAGACTTTATCTTTGGTACAGAAAATAATGCCCTTTTAAAGCATCTGCCGCATTTTAAAATGTGTTTTCAGATAATATCTCCCCCATTCATTATTAACCTCCTAAGTGAGTAGGTTACATGAAATCTGACCACTTCCTAGTCCTGAGGACAGTGTGTCATGTAAGTGGCAGGCCAACAGGGTTTGACCCTTGGGCACAGTTTCTATTTTGCAGTTCTTTCTGCTTTCCAACACTGTTCACGAAAATGTAGGCACTACTGTGCCGCTCTTTAAAGTACTTACTGGCCACTTCATTTTCTCTTTGAATGAGGCTCCCCCTTGTAAAAAGCCCGCCTTCACTGTTTTTGCATTTCTGATCCGGCTTCCTCGTCCTCCCTCACATCCTAGTACCTTTTATTGTTTTATAGTATCTGCCCATGTCCTGATCAGTAGCGACTGTGTTTCAGAACCTGTGCACCATATTTGTCTTCTTTCATTTGTACATTTCTTTCTCTTACTACTATGAACAATTTCCCTCAGTTCTCTGACCCTTTGTAAATCAGTCTTATAAACTTATTTGTGCTCTGATTTTAATAACTCACAATGTATACTTTTACTGATGGATAGTAACTCTCAGGAAAACTGTATTTACTGTTAGTGTCAGGCCAACATCTCAGGTCCCAAAGACTTTTCCTCTCTGCATTTTGGGTTCAGGCTGCTTCTCTCTCTTAGTGACCAACCATTCCCTCTAACTTCTCATTTTTAGGTCTGACATGTTCCTGTCATTGGAAATTTGCACTGGCTGCTCTCACTCCTTGGGATACTTTTTCTCTAGTTATCATCTTCTTAAAATATCTGTTCAAATAAGATCTCGGTGCGTCGTATCTGAGCACCTCTCTTTAAAATTGCAGTCTCCTTCCTACCCCCTGTCATTTCTCATTTATCTTTCTGAGTTCACCTTTTCCTTACAGCAGGCATCATCCTGAAACAACTCTGACAATGTACTTACTTATTATATTGTACTGGATGTCTTCTGTGTATTCTTCCGGATCCACTCTTCACACCTCTTTGCTGTATATATACCCTAAAGGCCGGCTTATGAGCATCTGAGCTCAGGGCAGGATCATCACACACTGGCTGGATTTCTGACTCACGCTCACGATCCTGTAAGGTGATCTTATCCTGTTTTTACATTTCTGTAACAGCTTCCTCCATCATCATACATCTGTTGTTTACTCTGTTTCTCTGTATTTTCATGGACGCTCCATGAGGGCAAAATTCTGTCTGTTGTTCACTGATGGATCTTGTGTGCCCAGAGCAGAGCTTGGCGTATAATAGATGCTCAGTAAATATCTGCTGAAGTTTAATGATTATTAGCTCTGGCTTCAAATAAAATACAGTTTTAGCCCACTTACCATATCCCTCATTGCTGCTTTTTTCCCCTATCTTCAGAGTTTGATAATTATACTATTAATTATTGCTCTTGCCTTTTTAACTTTAAATGATATACTTAAAACTTTATTTTTTGCTCTACAAAATTTAGACAGTATCCTTGATTTCCTCCTTTTTGAAAAAGGATTAGAGCTACTGTCCTCCCCTCTACTTGTTCCCTGTTTCACGTCTTTATAATATTAAGCTCAACAACATCCCTTCTGTTTTAAGCTCTATATTAGCTGTCATAACCAAATCCTGCAGACTGGGTGGCTTCAATGACAAATATTTATTTTCTTGTAGTTTTGGAGGCTGGAAGTCCAATATCAAGGTGTCAGCAGGTCTGGTTTCTCCTGAGGCCTCTGTCCTCAGCTGGCAGATGGCTGCTTCTCGCTGTGTCCTCCCATGGCTTTTCTCTTTGCACGTGCGTCCCTAGTGTCTCTTCTGTGTGTTCAAATGTCGTCTTTTTATAAGGACAACAGTCAGATTGGATTAGGGTCTGCCCTAATGGCCTCATGTAAATTTAACCATCTGTTTAAAGGCCCTATCTCCAAAGGCAGTCATATTTCTAGGAATTGGGGATTAGGCTTCAACATCTGTATGTTTTCTTTGTTTGTTTGTTTGTTTTGAGAGGGCATAATTAAGCCCAGAGCAAGCCCCAGTGAATTCTGCCGTATTTTTATTTATTTATTCTTAGTTTCCACATACAACATTGAATTCAGCTTTATTTTGTCTACAGTTTGGTTCTAAAAGTTTCAGGCCAACATATAATATTATATATTGAATATTTAAATCTACTAAAGGCTTTATCAAGCTGTGTGTTAGAATTGCATTCCCTTCGCAGGACTTCTGTAGTAATGGAGGAATATTCTTAGTAATGGAGGAATATTCTTAGGGCGATGTAAAAGGATTATTTCCCCACATTTTAAAATCATGCCACTTTTTGTTTGTTTTATATTTCAGATGACTTCCCAATTCAGTTGCGTGATCTGCATGGCTCACAGAATATCAAACTTAACGTGCTTTTCTCTTGGCATCCTGTGACCAGTGTCTCCTTTTCTGTACCTGCTGCTTATATTTAGATGCATTTGTCTCTCCTTGTAGGTGAACGATTTCTTTCTGTCTCTGGAAAATTAGAATATCATGTCCATCTTGGCAGTTTTCAAATTCTATAAGTTCTTCTTATCAGTCTTCTTAAGTCTCCTGTCTTTCTTTAGTACTAGCAAATTCTGTTCTACTCCATTCTATTTTAATTTTTCTTTTTAAACACCTGTTGACTTAATGAATTTTTGGTCTCTTCATGTCTCTTAAACTTTCTGTCATATTTTAGAACTCTGTGTTTTCACTTCATGTTCTGGTTAATTTTCTTCTTACTTTCCAATCTTGGGTTGAGTTTTCTATTTTAAGTACTGTATTTTAAATTTCAAAGAGAAGTTTCTTATATAGCTGTCATAATTACCCTTAAGAAGAAAACTATAATTAAAGTTATATTTCCTTTTTTTTTTTTTGAAATAGAGTCTTGCATTGTTGCCCAGGCTAGAGAAAGTTATACTTCTTTATCAATATCAATGACAAAACTCCTTGTATCATAAAAATCAATTAGTAAACTTTTACTACCTGTGTTTTTTTCTTCAGTTTATCTTTTTTCTTGAAGTCTGAAAAATTTGGAAATTTTTACTGGCTTGTGAATATTACCTTAAAACACCTTTAGAATTTTTTTAACACAAAATTAAGTATCTTTTTCAAATGTTACGATATGCACAATAAAACATATTTATATGAGATTTTTAGATTTAATTCTACATTTTAGCCTTTTCAGTGCTCACTGCCAGCCCTTATTATAGTACATATTTCCTCATTTTTAGTTACTATTATTGACTTTTCTCCATTACTTTGATAATAGTTCCCCCACCCCGAAACATTATAGATGTTATTTCATGAGTCCTTGTGTATATGAACACCTTTCCGTTGGTTTTCCATCTAAATGACAAAGTGAATGGCTTCAGAACTCTTGATATTTTTCACTCACAACCGTAAAGACATTAGAAATCTCCTTGACAATTGGAGTTGTTTGAAGAGAAATGGGAGTCCGGCTCTGTACTTTCTTCTTTGTGGCTGCCTGAATTCTTATACCATGATTACTTATTTTATCCTTGAAGAAAAATAATCACTGGAATAAAGCTAAATGTTAGTGTTTTCAGAATATTATTTTCTTGATATTCTGTCCTAGAAATTTGTAGGTGTAGGTCTTCTGCATAGGAAAATATTTCTTTTATGTAGTTGATGATTGCTTTTGTAATATGGATTCTGATCTCTATGGAAACACTGACTATTGATATTTTAAATCATGACCTATTATTCTTAATCTATATTCTTTCTGATTGCTTTCATAACATTTTTTTCTGCATTTTGATAGAATTTCTCATTTCTATCTTTGTAATCTACAACAGAATATAGATTCTGTTTCTTAATTGCTTTCAATGTCATCTTAAATCTTATTATATCATAATTTACCTATATTCTTTCCTTACAATAACTTCTCAGTTTTCATTTCAGTCTCATAGTTTTTCATGTTGTCTTTCCTTTATGTTTGGTTATTCTTTACTTTCTTCGAGAGCATAAAGCAGGTGTTTGCTAGAATAAATAATTTTCAAAAATAAGCTCTTTCTCTGGTGTGTTTTGTGTTTATTTCTCATGTATACTGCTTTTTTATTTTTCAGACTTTGCTATTATTTCTGCTTTCTTATTTTTAAATGAGAAAAGGTCTATTCTCTTCTGATACTTGTCCTGATATGAGTGACTTCTCTTTGGACTTCAGAATTAGTCTAACAGGAATTGATGGTATTCTATAGTACCCTACACTGAAACGCCATGACTCATCTTCTGTAGGATGTGGGTTTGTGGAAGGATCTGGGCTATGGGCAGTTCTAACAGGGAACTCCATCTGTGTAAATATCTTTCTCTTCCTGGTGTGTTAAAATTGCTCTCCTGGCACTTACCATTAATTCTGAAGGCAATTGATTATGAAACTCTATATGGTGTGTTAGTCCATTTTCAAACTGCTGATAAAGACATACCAGAGACTGGGAAGAAAAAGAGGTTTAACCGGACTTACAGTTCCACATGGCTGGAGAGGCCTCAGAATCATGGTGGGAGGTGAAAGGCACCTCTTACATGGTGGTGGCAAGAGAAATGAGGAAGAAGCGAAAGCAGAAACCCCTGATAAATCCATCGGATCTCATGAGACTTACTCATTATCATGAGAATAGCACTGGAAAGATGGGCCATGATTCAGTTACCTCCCCCGGGTCCCTCCCACAACACATGAGAATCCTAGGAGATACAGTTCATGTTGAGATTTGGGTGGAGACACAGCCAAACCACATCATTCTGCCCCTGGCTCCTCCCAATCTCATGTCTTCACATTTCAAAACCAATCATGCCTTCCCAACAGTCCCGCAAAGTCCTAACTCATTTCAGCATTAACCCAAAAGTCCACAGTCCAAATTCTCATCTGAGATAAGGCAAGTCCCTTCCACCCATGAGCCTATAAAATCAAAAGCAAACTAGTTACTTCCTAAATACAATGGGGGTACAGGTATTGGGTAAATATAGCCATTCCAAATTAGAGAAATTGGCCAAAACAAAGGGATTACAGGGCCCTTGTAAGTCTGAAATCCAGCGGGGCAGTGAAATTTTAAAGCTCCAACTGATCTCCTTTGATTCCAGGTCTCACATCCAGGTCACACTATGTAAGAGGTGGGTTCCCATGGTCTTGGGCAGCTCTGCCCCTGTGGCTTTGCAGGGTATAGCCCCACTCATGGCTGCTTTCACAGGCTGATGTTCAGTGTGGATTTCCCAGGCGCATGGTGCAAGCTGTCAGTGTATCTACTATTCTGGGGTCTGGAGGACGGTGGCCCTCTTCTCACAGCTCCACTAGGTGTTGCCCCAGTAGGGACTCTGTGTGGGGGCTCCAACCCCACATTTCCCTTCTGCATTACCCTAGCAGAGATTCTCCATGAGGGCCCTGCCCCTGCAGCACACTTTTGCCTGGGCATCCAGGTGTTTACATACATCTTCTGAAATCTAGGCAGAGGTTCCCAAACCTCAATTCTTGGCTTGTGTGTACCTGCAGGCTCAACACCACGTGGAAGCTGCCAATCCTTGGAGGCTTGGGGCTTCCACCCTCTAAATCCACAGCCCAAGCTCTACATTTGCCCCTTTCAGACATGGCTGGAGTGGCTGGGACACAGGGCACCTAGTCTCTAGGCTGCACATGGGCCCAGTCCATGAAACCCTATTCCCTCCTGGACCTACAATGGGAGGGGCTGATGTGAAAATCTCTGACATGGCCTGGAGACATTTTCCCGTGGTCTTGGGGATTAACTTTAGGCTCCTTGCAACTTATGCAAATTTCTGCAGCTGGCTTGAATTTCTCCCTAGAAAATGATTTTTCTTTTCTATCACATAGTCAGGCTGCAAATTTTCCAAACTTTTATGCTCTGATTCCCTTATAAAACTAAATGCCTTTGACAGCACTGAAGTCACTGCTTGAATGCTTCGTTGCTTAGAAACTTCTTCCGCCAGATACCCTAAATCATCTTTCTCAAGTTCAAAGTTCCACAAATCTCTAGGGCAGAGGCAAAATGCCACCAGTCTCTTCGCTAAAATATAACAAGAATCACTTTTACTCCAGTTCCCAACAAGTTCTTCATTTCCATCTGAGACCACTTCAGTCTGGACCTTATTGTCCATATCGCTGTCAGCATTTTGAACAAAGCCATTCAAGTCTCTAGGAAGCTCCAAACTTTTGCACATTTTTCTCTCTTCTTCTGAGCCCTCCAAACTATTACAGCCTCTGCCTGTTACCCAGTTCCAAAGTCACTTCCACATTTTTGGGTATCTTTCCAGTAATGCCCCACTCTACTGGTACCAATTTACTGTAATAGTCCATTTTCATGCTGCTGGTAAAGACATACTCAAAACTGGGAAGAAAAAGAGGTTTAATTGGACTTACAGTTCCACATGGCTAGGGAGGCCTCAATATCATGGCGGGAGCTGAAAGGCACTTCCTACATGGCAGCAGCAAGAGAAAATGAGGAAGAAGCAAAATAAGAAACCCCTGATAAACCCATCAGCTCTCATGAGACTTATTTACTATTATGAGAATAGCTTAGGAATGACCGGCCCCCATGATTCAATTGCCTCCAGGGGTCCTTCCCACAACAAAACACATGGGAATTCTGGGAGATACAGTTCAAGGTGAGATTTGGTTGGGGACAGATCCAAACCATATCATGTGGCAAATTATAAAGGCTCCTCCCTGTTTCCCTTCAGTCTAGGGAGTGGAGATAGCAATCTAACTTTTCTCCCCACTGACTACCTCCTGTGACATTGTACTTGTTTCTCAGGAAGAGGAATTGTGAGTTGCCCCTTGGTAAGGCCTGTGAGGTTTGCTGCAAGTAGATGCCTGTCCCCTCACACTGTCTATCTGTCATTTCTTAGGCTGATGCTCATTTTCTTTATTACTATGTTTGTTACATATGTGGCTATAGAGAAGTTTCTATATTCCTATGAGTCTCGGTATGAAACAATCAGTAAAATCTTACCCTTTTTAAAAATGTGAAACATTCAGGAATATTTCATAATCCAGAAAAGCTTACAATTGACTTAGAAATCAGGAAAGTCACAGTATGTGCCTCAAAGGCTTGTTGTGAGGATTGAACGAGATTAGCCTGGTGCTGCACAAGATAAACTCTTAGAAAATTCTAGCTCTTGTCGTCCATAGTGGGCATAACTTAATTTTCATGTTTATGCCATTTTATTCAGCTTTTTTTTCTGTTTACATAGTCACTGTTCCTGGAAATCCACATTTAAGATCTTAGTTTACCTGCTTTGATGCTGCCTCCGTTGTTGGTGGGTCACCTGTAAATTCATATGCCCTTTGGATGAGACTTTAAAGAGATTGAAAGGTTATTTTGGATAGCACAGCCTCCACAAAGAAAGCTAATATATTCTTTCTCCACAAATGTCTCATCCTACCCATCTCACATCAATAACAAATCACTTAAGATAGCTGATGACTACAGATTTATTAAATTATATGCAGTCATCTTCAAGGGCAACATAAAAGAATTGGATGGAATCTAAAGCCTTCTCACATGCAAAATGCTGATGTTATACTTTAATCATTTGGTTTTTATTTATTATCTGAAAATATTTTTATGAGTATGTCTTTTTCTTATTTACTATTTGGTTACTCATTGATTACATGGAAAATGAAGGAGAAATGCATGATTTCTTCTCTTTACCAGTTTTTAAGGTAATGAGTTTGTTTCCTGTCTTAAGATCAGTTAGTTTTTTGTATCATTATAAATTCCTGATTTGATATATAATTTTATGAACTTCAATTCATTGTATTTTTGTTGATGCTCAAACCGAAAGATCATATTGTGCACCTGAAAATATAGATCCAGAATGAATCTCTATGACCCCCAAGATACATTCTAGTAAAATTATTGGACTGTAAAGAGAAACAAAAATCATGTGGGCATATAAGCAAAAGAGCATGTGATATTTAAGGAGAAAGTTAGATTATCCTCCGACTTTTCAGCAGCAATCCTTTATGACAAAGGAAATGGTGTGAATATATTTAAGACATTCAAGGAAAGAAAATGTGAGCTAAGTATTTATTAGAAACTGAATTTTGTTGATGAAGGACACAATCCATAATTAAAATGCAAGAAATAAAGAGCTATTATTTCCATAAACTTTTCCTGAGGAATCTACTAAAGAACATTCCAGACAAAAATGACGAGGGAGACCTCAACATTAGGACTGATGATGTGCATAGAATATGTAGTTATCTTTAGAAATCAGAATAAACAGGGGTTACCTTTAGAAGTAAGGATAAATAAGGATTAAAAGAGAGAGTATAGTCTGCAATGACTACATGCTCTGATAATGTTGATAAAATACAATGTCAAAAAGGAGGGCAGATTGGGGAAAGCATATGTAAACATTTTTAATTGGTTTCAGTAACCAGAATTTACTACATTACTATCATCTTTCTGAAACTGTTTGTATAATGTGGGGCAGAGCATAGATGAATTATGAGGCATTCTAATTCTATATCATCTGTGCCTTGAGAACCAGAATTCTCACTGTGGAAGAAGGACAGTACAGAAGTAATATAGGACAGGGTAGGAAAATTCCCGTTGCATTAATTTGAAGAGGAAATGTTTGTGTGAACTCATAGGATATCTTACCTTAAAAAAAATTTCTCTTTTTCTTTCCCTCTGTCTTTCTTTTTCTTATTGTTTCTCTGTTTTTCTCTTCACCTATCACCTTGTCTGTATCCCAGCTCTGTCCTCGGAAGAGGCCATAAAAAAATGACCAGACCAGTCACAGTGAATATTGCTAGCACTGAGATTATTGCCTTTAAATATTGTTTCCCACTGAATTGTCTGTTTCTAGGTCAGGGGAGGAAATATATAAGATGAGCCTGCAATAATCATGTCATTACAAGTAGCAGGCAAGCTGTCAAAGACTACTAGATTCATGTCAAAAGGACTCAGGAGCAAAATGGAGGAGGCTTCCACTGGTCAAATTTGGGCCAATATGCCCACAGTTTGTTCAACATTTTATTAGGAAGGGTTTCATAAGTAGAGCAAAGTGTCCACACTCTTCCTGCATCCCTAGATTCTACCATTAACATTTTACTACACTGGCTTCATCGCACATCTATCCAGCTATCCAGCCGCTAACCTATCTTATTTTTGGATGCATTTTAAAGTCAATTGCAGCCATCAGATCTCTTCTTCCTAAAAACTTCAGCATGAAAATGTCCACTTCTAACTCACAACACTAGAAATGAAACACAAAAATGACCCTGGTGACAATCTGAGAGCACTGAGGAGCAGGGGAAGTAGAGGAACAGGAAATCCAACAAAGGCAGAGATTCAGGGTGGCTGGAAACAGGTTCATAGCCTTGACAGTTTTGCCTGAGGCCATTCACAGGGGCATGGTTCCCCCTCAACCCCAGCTTAAGCCATTTATCTTCATATACACATTTCCCCCCTGTCATCTCTGACTTTATTCTTATTGGATCCTTCATACAATAGAGCAGGGCATTCTTGATATTGCATTTTTTAACCTAGGATAAAGCCGCTTCTTTTATATATATCAAGCTTTGAGCTTGTAATAATGGAAGGAAAAATAATGATTAAGTTATTCTCTGAGATTATCATGTCCCCTTAAGTATGAGGAAACTTGCTGGCTTTGTCCTCCACATTCCAGACACTCAATACCACTCGAAACTCCCTCTGTTGACTGTGCGTGTTGCTTTTTCACCTAAGGAACTTGAAACACGCTGTCACCCTTGCCAGGAAAGCCCACTCTCTCAGAATCACCTTTGCCAGGCTAAGTCCTGTGGCAGAGTGTGTATGTTTGTGTGGAGCTGTGTGTATGTCAGTTACATGATGCAATACGCACTTTCACATACACAAATATAATATTATTTCTCTATATTCCCCAACATTTAGTGTTTAAATGTAACACACACGCACACACATACATACGTACGTACACTCACACAGTCACCATATGAATAAACTGTCAATCTAAGTCATTTTCTATAGCAGCCTCAGCTGAGGAGAGACAGCAATAAACTCTTCCCTATATATTTCCTTTCAGCTGTGGGTTTCTCTGGTTGTGTTGTTTTGATCAAGGACTTAGGATGATACCTTCTCAGTAACTCAGTGAAAAGCCAGTAGGAATGAGGAGACACCAGCTTAGTTACTTTATAAATTAATGACAATTTAAGGGAGTAGTAAGTTTTGCTTTATAAGGGCCATATAGGATTCCTGAGGCTAAGTCATGTTCTGCGATCCACAGACCTGCCTGTGTACCTTAATCACTGTTTAAATCTTTCATTCATAACTGAGGCTGGTACCAGTTTCTGAAGCATAGCATGTTTTTGGTACCAAAATACTTGAATATCCTTTTAATTGAAGATAATATTATCTGCCTCACAATAGAAGCTGTGGAGTTGTTTTCAGACAATTCTTAAACTTTATTATCATTGACATTTGCTCATGGGGTATGGAATATTTAGACTAAGCCATTTTAATGAAAACATTTTAGTTACAATTATGCCATAGATAATTTTTTGCCATGACAGTCATTTCCAGAGCAAATTGTATCAAATCAATTTAACTCCATGACTGATTTTTTAAAAAAGAGCAGCTTAGCCACTTACAATTTTTCCATTTTCATTTTTATTTCATTAAATTAGTTTTCTCAGAATCAATTCTATTCCATTTACATTTTAAGACTAACATTTGACTTATCAATCAAATGTTTCAATTTGAATTTTAAGACTAACACTTAATTCATCAATCAAATGTTTCAGTTTGAATTTTAAGACTAACATTTGAGTCATCAATCAAATGCTTCACCTTGGCTTTCTGCCATGGAGAGCTGCTTTAGTGGCTATTATTTCCTCTAAGTCTAATATGCTTTGGTCACTTTTTTGGGATGTAAATTCATCAACAGTATATGATTTCTTTGATCAATTTTTACCAATTTTTCAAAATTCAAGTTTTAACAGTTAATATATTTATCTTGTATTTATTTCTCTAACAGTGTTCATCGTAAGTTAGATATGCAATTGATTTATAGGTATACATTAGCTAATCTAAGACAAAATTGAGAGCAATTTTGGGACAAAGGAAGGGAAACATACAAACTAAGAAATATGGTGATGACGAAAGGGAGAAGTACGGGAAGAGAAAAGAGAAGGAGCACTTTGGGAGGCCAAGGCAGGTGGATCACCTGAGGTCAGAAGTTCGACACCAGCCTGGCCAACATGGCAAAATCCGATCTCTATTAAAAATATAAAAATTCGTCTGGTGTGGTGGCGTGTGCCTGTAATCTCAGCTATTTGGGAGACTGAGGCAGGAGAATCACTTGAACCTGGGAGGCAGAGGTTGCAGTGAGCTGAGATCGTGCCACTGCACAACAGTGGATGTGAGTGTGTGTGGTATGTATGCAGGGTGAGGTACTCAATGTAGCCTTGGAGGTAAGCATTGTACACATTTGGTCTGTCAATGCAAACCGTTTTTTTGTGGCTATTATATTTGAACAAAACTCCCGTATTCACAGCAGCTTGGAATCAAGGAAGAAGAAACTGGTTTGACCATCTTGGTTTAGGAGAGACATGAGAGGAAACAGTGTTCCATGGTGCATAATAAGTAATTCAGAGAGAAAGAGAGAAATAAGCATATTAATTACTAGACGACAACTGCAAATAAGTTTTAGTTTGAAGTTGCTCATAATTCTCTATACTTTTTTTGGAGGAAGGGGTGGAAATAGAAGAAATACATCCTTAAGATCTATAGCATATTCATCCTTAAGATCGATAGCACAGGAGGTGCACTTTCTTTATGAGCCCCACACTGGGCACAGTTGCATTTTTGCTAGAAGGTCATCTGAAATGGCATGGTGTATGGAAAGGTCATACCATCTGGACCTGCCCCAAACTCACTGGGTAACCTAAGGTAAGTGGTGTCTCCTCACTAGGCCCCAGCTTCCTATAAAAAAGAGTGTTCAATTTTGAGATTTTTCTAGCCCTTGTATTACAGGTTTGCTGTTTCGGGGATGTTTATATACCTTGCTTTGGGCATTCTGTAAATGAAGAGAGAGCAGTGTTGACACAGCTTTGCCTTTCTATGTACAATCTGATGACGGTGATGCTTTCGTTTTTGAGCAGCTGCCATTCCTTCTATTATCGACTCCAGCTCGTGATAAGTCAGGGGGCAGCGGCTTGGCCTGGCTGACCCTGGTTAATGGGAACCGAGTGTAATCATGTTAGCTCAGCTGGGAGCTTTGAAAATTACATTAGCTCATCCAACAAAAGTGAATCTGCCAATAATTTATGTGATGGATTTGCAATTAGAATATAGAAGGCTTTTCTTCTTCTTTGTGTCTCTCTGATAAAGAAACAAAAAGAAAAAAACACCCAAAAGCGATTAAAATGCCAAGCAGACCTTACAGGTTGTGTTTTAATAGCATTTCATTCTCTAGCTATTGGTTTGGGCCCCTAAGTAATACTTTAGGAATTTTTTTTTGATGATTATTTTACATAATTTATGAAGAGTTCTTGGTAAAGTAGGTAAATACATTTGAATGGTTATTAAAAGTATTTGTCAGAGTTAAAAATTTCCAGAATACTGATTTTACCTAAAATTCTCAGAGATATATTTCTTGCTACGTCTTTATAATCCAATTATATTAAAAACACTACAACTGAAAGAGTATGAGATACTATTAGTTCCTTGGTGTTGGAGCCCTTAACTCTGTCTTTGGGTGGAGAAAGTGTTTAAGGTAAACCAGATAGGGTAAGTAGACATTTGCATGGTAGAATCTGCCAAGAGGTACCTACCAATTAAATATTAATTTTATTTACTGAGTGTAATCATGTTACTGTGTTAAATGTTTTATAGGTAATATATAAAAAGTCCTATAGGAGAGTTGCTATTTCATTTCACAGGTTAGAAACTGAAGCTCACACTTCTTAATCAACTTGCCCATATCACATAACTGATAGGTGATTGAGTAAAACTTCAGAGCCTCGAGTATTGTTCTGAATTCTAACTGTGAATTAAAAATCGCCTATGAGCTTAAAAACAGCTATATCAATGACAGCAATAGTAATAAAGACCTATTGAATAGTCTTTGGGGTAGGAGCCATCTTTAGTTTTAAGAAGATCCACAGATAGTTCTCACAGGTGGCCAGGACTGACAGATGTGGGTGAGGGTTAGTGGCATTATAGAACGTTTCTAGTTTTGGAAAAGTCCTAGAGTGTAACCAGCAATCACAAATGAATGGTTCTTTCAGTGGCCTTTAGGAGATGAGATATGCTTGTCTTCTGGTGGTAGACAATGATCAGCTGTACAGTTGACCCTTAGACAATGTGGAGAATAGACATACTGACCCCCTGCACAGTCATAAATCTGTGTGTAAATTTTGACTCCCCCAAAACTTTATGACTAATAGCCTGTTGTTGACTAGCAGCCTTACTGATAACATAAACAGCCAATTAACACATATTTTTTGTGTTATATGTATTTTATACTGCATTCTTATAAAATTAGAAAAAAGTTATTAAGAAAATCATAAGAAAGAGAAAATATATTTGCTATTAAGTGGAAGTGGATCATCATGAAAGTCTTCATATTGAGTGTGCTGAGGAGGAGAAGGAAAAGAGGGGTTGGTCTTGCTGTCTAAGGGGTGGCAGAAGCAGAAGGGGTCGAGGAAGTAGAAGGAGAGACAGGAGGGGCAGACACACTCATTGTAACTTGTTGAGAAACTTCTGCTTGTAAGTGGACTGGAGCAGTTCAAGCCCATATTGTTCAGGGGTCAACTCCATAGGTATATTTTGCAAGTTAGTCTCTGCACTCTGAAGGCTCGACACATATCTCTCAATTAGGTTTACTGGGAGAATTGGAGTTACCTCTTTTCTTCCACAAAGAAGAAAGGTAAGAAGCGTAAACTACAACTCTGAATTTCCATAGAAGGAAAGAGGAGCTCTTCCCCAGGGGGGTAAGTTGCAACCCCCTAGGGAAGAAGCAGTACCGTAGGCACTGGAGAAGGATGAGGATGTAAGTGGAGCAAGATGCATCACACAGCTGAAGAATGGAGAAATGTCTGAAGGCCAGGCAATCTCAGTCCTCTTCCTCTCAGTGGTGGCAGACAATTAATGGGGAGGGTTGTATCCGCTCTGTACATCACTCTTGAAGAGGAACATGGTAAAACTGGATGACTCTTTCAGAGAATGACAGGGCACTAAGAGATTGAAAAAGTTATAAATTACTGACAAAATTTGAATTGTCCCTTATCTCGGAATGGGGAATAGCCGATGTAGAGGGATACTTGTAAAATCTTCAAAATATTTGAAGATGTTGTCATGTGGAAAATAGAACAGGTAAATTCTGTTTTACCCTAAGGGATGCAACTAAAAGCAATGAATAAAAGTTAGGAGATATGATATAGTTAAATAAAAGAAAACATCTTCTAAGAGTCAGAAATAGCAAGACTAGTTATAAGATCCCAGTGGACAGGCAGGGCTGGGCTGTTACATTATTATTGAAGTAATCGAGTAACTTTGAACATTGATTGCAGTTTGAAACTAGGTGGCTGTTAGTTTCTCTTTCAACATGTCAAACAACCTCTGACAAGCTCTGGAAAGGGGAGCTCATTAGTCCCAGATAGCACAAGTAATCCTTAAGTATGTGTTGCCTCTTATCTATGTGGCTTATGGATATACAGAACGCATAGCAAAATCTTCTTGCCCAGTTTGGGTAGGTGAAGAATGGTATGCTGCTGTAAGCCAATATTTGGTTGCTAATCACAAAGGCTAGAATATCAATCTACAGAGCCCAAATGGGGAGATGACTGATAGATTAATCAGGAAAGCCAAGAGCAAGTAGCAGTAGGAGTCAGAGATGACCAAAGTGGTCAGAAGAATTCCTGGAATAGTGTTTATGCCTATGAAAGCTTTATCCTCTGATCCCAATATACTTTCATGGGTATGCTGGGTTCTTTGAAATTCAGTGCAGTTTAATTTTAATTAATTTTCGTTTAAGAGTCATTCATCACTTTTTTTTTTTTTTGAGATGGAGTCTCGCTGTGTTGCCCAGGCTGGAGTGCAATGGTGTGATCTTGGCTCACTGCAACTTCTGCCTCCCAGGTTCAAGTGATTCTCCAGCCTCAGCCTCCCAAGTAGCTGGGATTACAGGCACATGCCACCATGCCCAGCTAATTTTTGTATTTTTTCGTAGAGACGGGGTTTTGCCGTGTTGGCCAGGCTGGTCTCCAACTCTTGATCTAAGGTAATCCACCCACCTGAACCTCCCAAAGTGCTAGGATTATAGGTGTGAGCCACCACGCCCGGCCAGCACTTTTATGTTATGTATTTTATTTTGCCAAATGACCATACAGTACCTAACTTTCAGAACTGTTGTATTTATGCATCTGGATAAAAAAAAATTGCTTTAGTTTGGCAAAGTAGAGGAGTCTCTGAATTAGAAGTCAGAAAACATAGCTCTGATGAAAATAATCATTTGACCTTAAATTCATCATGAAAATGTGTTAGTGACTCAGTTTTATCACTAGCAAAATGTCTATGACTGTGAAAGTCCATTTTTCAAATTTAAGATTACATAATTATATATTTAAATCCCGTACATTTACTTATGATGACCACTATACTTGTTATTGTTCTTAGTGTTCTCTCTCAAACAGCTTAAGACTCAGAGTCTTGGTTTCATGAAACTGCGTTGGACCAGGATTGTAAATATTAGATAGAGATGAATTGTCTGAGCCAATTATGTTTGTGGCAGTCTGAAAAATAGAGCTGTAACCCAAATGACCCCAGAATTCTTTTGAAGCCATGCCTTGTTAAGATAATACACTATTGTTTTTTTAAGAGAATGGTGCCTGGAAGAATTTATCATCCTTTTCAACAGATTGCATCTATCATAATTACCTTACCATTTATTATCTTTTCAATCATTTTTTAAAAATTGTCATACAATGTACCTAACATAATATTTACCATTTTAGCCATTTATTAATGTGCAATTCAGTGGCATTAAATACATTCATGATGTTTTATAACCATCAAGATGATCTGCACCCGAGACTTTTTCATAAGTCCCAACAAAAGTTTTGTACACAGTGTGCAATATAACTCTCTGCTCCGAGTCATTGGTAACCCACTTTGTCTCTATTTAACTACTGTGGTACCTCATATAAGTGACATTACACAAATACTTGTTATTCTGTGCCTAGCTTATTAACTGTGTTTTCAAGGTTCATTCATGTTGTAGGATGTATATCAAAATTTAATTTTTTAATGGCTGGATAATATTCCATTGTATGTATAGACCATGTTTTGTTTATCCTTGTATCTGTTAATGGACATTTAGGTGACTCCTACCTTTTGGTTATTCTAAATAATTATGTTACTAGCATTGTTGTACGAATATCTGATCAAGGCCCAGCTTTCAATTCTTGTAGATAAATATTAGATTGATGCAAAATTGATTGTGGTTTGTCATTGAGAGTAAGAGCAAAAATTGCAATCACTTTTGCACCAACATAATACATAGGCGTGGAATCACTGGGGCATATAGTAGTGCTATGTTTAACCTTCTGAGAAACTGACAAACTATTTTACATAGTAACTGCACCGTTTTACAAACCCACTAGCAATGCATGAGTTTCAATTTCTCCTCATCCTTGAAAATACCTGTTACTTTTGTTTTTTGTTTTTATTATAGCCATCTTAATAGGTATAAAGTGGTAACTCATTGTGGTTTTTATTTGCGTTTCCCTAATGACTAATGATGTTGAACATTGTTTTCATAGGCTTACTGTCTATTTGTATATCTTCTTTGAAGAAAATGTTCATTCAAATCCTGTGAATTGCTTGACTTTTGTTGTTGTTGCGTTGTATGAGTACTTTATATAATCTGGATATGAATCCCTTTTCCAATACATAATATGCAAATATCTTCACCCTTTCAGTAGGCTATCTTTTTGCTTTCTTAATAGTGTCCTTTGATATACAAAATTTCTTAATTTTGGTGAAGTTCAATGTATCTATTTTTTCTTTTCTTACCTGTGCCTTTGGTGTCATATCAATAAAATCATTGCCAAATCTGAGGTCATAAAGATTTTCCCCAATGTTTTCTTCTGAGATTTTATAGTTTTAGTTTTTCTGTTTAGGTCTTTCATTTATTTTGAGTTTATTTTTGTTTTTGGTGTGGGGGAAGGATCCAATTTTTTTCTTTCTTGCCTGTGGATGTCCCAGCACTGTTTTTTGAAGATTGTCCTATCCTCATTGAATGTTCTTGCCACCCTTGTTAAAATAATCAATTAATCATATATGTAAGGGTTTATTTCTGGCCTATTATATTCCATTGGTCTATATGTCTGTTTTTATGGAAGTACCATACTGTTTTGATTACTATAGCTATGTAGTTAGTTTTACATTCGGAGAGTGTGAATCCTCCAAGTTTATTTTTTCTTTTCAAGATTGTTTAGGATATTCAGGGCCCCTTGCAATTCCATATGAACTTAAGGATCAGTCTAAGAAGCTGTTGAGATATTGGTAAGAATTGTGTTATATGTGTGGATTACTTTGGTTAGCATTGACATTTTAACAACATTAAATCTTTTTATTCATGAGCATAGAATGTCTTTCCATTTATTTAGGTATTTAATTTTTTTCAGCAATGTTTTGTAGCTTTCAGCATACAAGTCTTTTTCACTTCTTTGGTCAGATTTATTCTGTAGTATTTCTTCCTCAAGCTATTTTAAATGGAATTGCTGTCTTAATTTTCTTTTTGGATTTTTCTTTGCTGTGTATATAGACATACCTTATTTATATATGTTGATCTTGTACTCTGTAACTTTGCTGAATTACATTACTATTAGGTTGGTGCAAAAGTAATCACGGTTTTGCAAAACTGATTACTTTTGCTCCAACCTAATAGTTCTAGCTTTCTTGGGCACGTTAACATTTTCTTATATAGAATCATGTCATCTGTGAATAGAGATACTTTACATATTTCTTTCCAAATTGGGTGCCTTTTGTTTTGTTTTCTCATCCAATAGCACTGGCTAGAACTTCTAGTACAATTTTAAGTAGCAGCACTGAAAGTGGGTGTCCTTGTCTTGTTCCTGATAATAGGGGAGAAGTTTTCAGTCTTGATGTATTTACATTGACTAATTTCTTACGGTGAACCACCCTTGCATTATTGGGATAAATTTTCACTTTGAATTGTGAATAATTATTTTAATATGCTATTGGATAGGATTTGCTAATATTTTGATGAAGATTTATGCATCAGTATTCATAAGGGATACTGGTCTGTAATTCTATTTTCCTGTGATGTTATTATCTGACTTTTATATCAGAATAATGCTAGCCTGATAGAAAATATTCCCTTCTTTCCAATGCTGAGATTTTCTATTTCCTTGAGTCAGGTAATTTGCATGTCTTTAGAAATGTATCCATTTTCTTTGTTATTTAATCTTTTGTTGTATAATTGTTCACAGTATACTTCTTTTTATCTTTGTAAGGCCTGTGGTAAAGTTTCACTTTCATTTCTGATTTGAATTCTGTATATCTTTTCTCTTTTTTCTTTGTGTATCTAGTTAATGGCCTGTCAATTTTGTTGATACAAATTTTATAGACCCTTTCAAAGAATCAACTTTTATTTCAATAATTTTTTCCCTATTTTTTTCTATTCTCCATTTTGTTTATGTTTATGCTAGTCTTTACTGTTTTCTTCCTTCTGCTAGTTTCATGTTGAGTTTGCTCTTCTTTTTAAATTTCTTGAGGTATAAAATTATGGTATTGATTTGAGATATTTCTTTTTTTAATGTAGTAATTTATAGCTATAAATTTCCCTGAAAGCACTATTTTCACTGCATACCATAAATTTTGGTATATTGTATTTTTGTTTTCATTAATGTCTAAGTATTTTTTAACTTCCCTTGTGACTTTTTTCTTTGACTCACTGGTTATTTAAGAGTGTGTTGTTAATGTGTATATTTTTATACCTATTCTATTTTTTCCTTCTGCTGTTTATTTCTAACTTTACCCCATTATGGTTGAAAATATTTTGTCTGATATCTACCTTTTAAAATCGAGTGAAACTGCTTTGTGCCTTTAAATGTGGTCTATCCTGCAGAATATCTCATGTGCTTTTGAGAAGTACGCATATTCTACCATTGTTGGGTGGAGTGTTCTGTAAACCTGTTAGGTCTAGTTGGTTTATTGTGTTGTTCATGTCTTCTCTTTCCTTATCTTCTTATCTTTTCATACTTATCTTCTGTTTGGTTGGTTTATATATTATTCAAGGGAGAATTGTCTATTTCTTTTTTCAATTGTGTCAATTTCTGCTTAAAGGTTTATTGTTAGGTACATACATACTTACAATTTTTATATCTTGTTGCTATATTGAACCTTTTATTAATATGTAATGTCATTCTTTATCTCTTATAAGCTTTTTAGATTTAGAGTATATTGTCTGATGTTAGTATAGCCACCCAGCATTCTTTTGTTTATGATTTGCACGGAATATCTTTTTCCATCCTTCTGCTTTCTATCTATTTTGTCTTTAGATGTCAAGTGGGCTTTTTGTAGACAATGTATAGCTGGATCATTAAAAAAATCCATTCTGCTTATTATATTAATCTATTTATACTTACATAATTACTGGTAAGGAGGAACTGCTGCCATTTCTCCATTCATTTTCCACATGCCTTATAGTGATTTTGTTCCTCATTTCCTACATTACCGTTGGCTTTTGCATTTGGTTAATTTGTTTTTTTTTTTTAATAGTAAAAAGTGTTGATTTTCTTCCCATTTATTTCTATGTGCACATTCTATAGATTGTGTGATTACCATGGGGATTATCTTCAACATCTGCTATGCACTAATTTGCATCCCTCCTAAATTAGATGTTGATATCCTAACTCAAATGTTTCTGTATATTTGGAGACAGGGCCTTTAGGGATGTAATCAAGGTTAAATGAGATCATAAGGTTAAGGTCCTAGTCCTATAGAATGTTGTTCATACAAGAAGAGGAAGAGACACCAGAGATCTTTCTCTCTATATATGAGGACAGAGAGCAGGCCAGGTGAGGATACAGTGAGAAGGTGGCTGTCCACAAGCCAGGAAGAGAGGTCTTGCCAGAAACCAACCCTGAGACACTTTGATCTTGGACTTCAAGCCTCCAGACCTGTGAAAAAAATAACTTTTTGTTGTTTAACTACCAAGTCTGTAATATTCTGTTATGGCAGTCTAAGCAGGCTAATACAGATTTTGGTACCAGAAGTAGATTCTGCTATAACAAGTACCTTTCAAAATATGAAAGTGGCTTTGGAACTGGGTTATGAATAGAGTCTGGAATATTTTTAAGGTACATGTTAGAAAAAGCCAAGATTCATATGTATACCTATGTAACAAACATGCATGTTGTGCACATGTACCCCAGAACTTAAAATAAAAAAAAAAAACAACAAAAAAGAAAAGGCCAAGATTGCTTTGAAGAGATTATTGGTAGAAATATAAACAATGAAGGTGATTCTGATAATATATCAGGTGCAAATATTTTCTCCCATTTTTTAGGTTATTGATTTGTGTATATTTCTTGCATCCTAGGTATAAATCCCACTTGATCAGGGTGTATGATTCTTTTAATGTGCTGTTAAATTTAATTTGCTAAAATTTTGTTGAGAAATTTTACATTTAATTTCACAAGGGATTTTGGCCTGTATTTTGCTTCTTGAAGCATCCTTACCTTGCTTTAGTATCTGGGTAATGCCAGCCTAATAAAATGAGTTTGAAAATGTTCCCTCCTCTTGAAGTTTCTGAAGGAGTTTGAGGATGATTGGTGTCAATTTACCCTTTAATGCTTAGTAGAATTCACCAAGGAAGCCACGTGGTTCTATACTTTTCTTTGCTGGGAGAGTTTTGATTACAGTAGTCTTTTCTTATGCATGGAGTATGTATTTCAACACCTCTAGTGGATGCCTGAAACCACAAACAGTATTGAACCTGATTGCCATCAACTAGAACATGTTTCTTTTCATGCCTTCCATCTACAAATTTAATGCCTTTTCTATCTTAAGCACTTATCATGCATGGTAATGCAAATTTTGTAATTTGAGGAATGACAGCAAAACTAACATAAAATTCTTTTTTCTTCAGAATTTCATGGATAGAAGATTCATTCTTACTGTAGATCATAACAACCTCAGCATATAATTTTTATTTTCTTATGAAAGTTGATAACTTTCACTTTTTCACTTAAAGGAAGCATTTTACAGCTTCTGTTTGGCATATTTGAATTGCCAGCACTACTACTCTTGCCCTTTAGAGTCATCCTTAAGTCCAATAAGGGTTACCTGAACACAAGCACAAGCATAAGATGGTTATGCTACTCAGAACATCATGCAATTTAAAACTTATGAGTTGTTTATTTCTGAAATTTCCCATTTACTATTTTTGTACCTCAGTTGAACAAGATAACTGAAAATGCAGAAAGCAAAACCATGGATAAAGGGGAGGAGGAGACTACTATACTTACTCAATCTCATTAATTGTCATTGTTCTCTTCAGATTTTCTATTTCTTCATGATTCAGTCTTAGTAGATGGTATGTTTCTCAGAATTTATCCACTTCTCAGTTATTCAATTTATTGGTATGTAATTTTTCATAGTAGTCTTTTATGATGTCCGAGGTATCAGTTACATTGTCTCCATTTTCATTTATAATTTTTCTTCAGCTCTCTTTTTTTTTTCTTGGTTAGTCTAGCTAAATGCTTGTCAAGTATATGTTTTTTCACAAGACGAATTCTTAGTTTTGTTTGTCATTTCAGTTGCTTTCCTAGTCTCTACTTAATTCATTTCTCTTCTAGTCCTCTGGTTCCTTTCCTCTGTTGCCTTTATGCTTAGTTTGCTTTTCTAATTCCTTGAGGTGTGAAGTTACATTGCTCATTTAAGAGACCTCTTTTTTTTCTTAGTCATTTATGACTATAAATTTCCCTCATCACAGGTCTTGCAGCATCTCATGTTTTGCTTTGTTGTGTTTCGGTTTTTCATTTGTGTCAATGTATATTGTGATTTGCCTTTTGATTTCTTCTTTGACACATTGGTTGCTCAGGAGTTTGATGTTTAATTTCCATATATTTGTGAGTTTTCCAAAATCTCTTCTGTTATTGATTTCTACTGTTATACTAGTATGTCTAGAAAGGTTAAAATGATTTCAAGTTTTCTAAATTTGTTAAGAATTATTTCGTGACCTAACATATTCTCACTGTTGGAGAGTGTTCCACGTGTGCTTCAGAATAAAGTATATTACATTGCAATTGGATAGAATGTTTTGTACATGGAAAACGTGTACAAAATGTTTGGTCCATTCAGTTTGTTTGGAGTGTTATTACGCTCCACTGTTTCCTCATGGATATTCTATCTGGACAGTCCATTGTTGAAAGAAGGATATTGAAGTTCTCTGGTATTATTGTATCATTGTCTATTTCTCCCTTTCATTCTGTTAATATTTGCCTTATATATTTTGGTGCTTTAATTTTGGGGGTATATAGATTTATAATTCTTATATCCTCTTGAATAATTGATTTCTCTATCATTATATAGTGATCTTCTTTATCTCTTGTGATAGAATTTGAGTCAATGTCTATTTGTCTGATGTGAGTATAGCCACTCTTGCTCTCTTGTGGTTACCTTTTTTCTCCCTTCACATTCATTCTGTGTGTGTCCCTTTTTTGTTAATCTGAATCTCTCGTAGGCAGCATTTGGTTGAATCTTTGTTTTTAAAAATTTTATTCAGCCACTTTATTTCTTTTAATTGGAGAATTTAGTCCATTTATATTAAAGTAATTATTGATCAGTAAGGGCTTACTATTGTTATTTTATTGTTCTATTTTGTAGTTTGTTTCCTTACTCCTCTGTTGCTGTCTTCCTTTGTGATTTATTGAATTTTTATAGTGGTATTCTTTGAATTCTTTATATTTTGTGTATCTACTAAAAGTTTTTTCTTTTTGTGGCCACCATGGGTTTACATAAAATATCTTATATGATTCTAATTTAAGCTAAAACAACTTAAACTCATCCAAAAACTAATACTTTTATTTATCTCCACATTTTATACTAGTAAGTTCATACTTTACCTCTTTTTATATTGCATATCCCTTAGCAAATTATTTTAGCTGTAGTTATTTTTAATAATTTTGTATTTTATGTTTTATACTAGAGTTAAATATGATTTTCGCACCATTACAGTATTAAAGTATTCTGAATTTCACTATATGTTTACCTTTACCAGTGAACTTTATACTTACGTTTTTCTAGTTACCTGGCATCCTTTTGTTGCAACTTGAGGGACTCCCTTCAATATTTCCTGTAAGACAGGTTTTATGATGATGAACTCTTTGGCTTTTGTTTGTCTAGGAATGTCTTTAGCTCTCATTTTTGAAGGACAACCAGTATTTCTTTAAATATACCTTCTGACCTCTTCTGTCTTCTTCTTCTGGGACCTCCATTATTCATATATTCACGAGCTTAATGGTGTCCCGTAAGTTTCTTAAACTTTCTTCATTATTTAAAAAAATATTTTCTTTTGGTTCTTCTTATTGACCAGTTACAAATGACTTGTTTTTCAGATTGCAGCTTCTTTCTTCTGCATGATTCAGTCTGATATTTCAACTCTTAATTAAATGTTCCAGTTCTGTCGTTGTATTTTCAAGGTCTATGGTTTCAGTTTGGTTCTTTTTAATGGTTTCTGTTTCCTCAGTAGACTTCTAAGTTGTGACATGGATTGTTTTTTAAAATTTCACTTAGTCATCTCTCTGTTTGTTTGCATCTCATTGAGATTACGTAAGGTGATTATTTTGAGGCCTGTGAGTACACAGAAAGACGTGTTTAACCAGGATACATGGAGCATATGAGAAATTCCATTTCTCCATAATCTCAGCAGTGCTAGATATTATCAATCTTTAATTTTTGTCATTATAATAGCTAAAACATGAAATCTTTATTTTAGCTTTCGTTTTTCTGGACTCTAGTGAAACTGAATATCTTTTCATATGTTTATCAACTATTGAATTTCTACTTCTATAAATTGTTGGTTCGTGTCCTTTGGCTATTTTTTCTACTAAGTTATTTAATTTTCTCTTATTAGTTTTTAGGATTTATATAATGGACATTAGCATATTATTTGTTATGGCTCTTTACTATTTTATCTCAGGCTGTAGCTTATTACTCATTTCAAGTATCTTTTACTATACTGATGATTTTTAAATTCACACAGCTGGTCATATTTTCTTTTGAAAATTCTGGATTTATGGTTTGCATAGGTTTCTTCTTTACCACCCCACCTGAAGTTTATAAAGTTAGTCTCCTATATTTTATTATATTATTTTTCAAATTTTTATTTTTAGAACTTGATTATTCAATCATTCAATTTGAGTTTAATTTTGTATAAAGTGTGTGGTGGGGAATCTAACTCTTATTTTGATAGATGAATAGCCTGTTCAATAACTTTTTTCACTGCTTTAAAAGTCACCCATCACACATAAAGTGTGTGGTGGGGAATCTAACTCTTATTTTGATAGATGAATAGCCTGTTCAATAACTTTTTTCACTGCTTTAAAAGTCACCTTATCACATTTTAAATTTGTATACATATATGTATGTAAATATATAGTTACATATGACTTCTCTTCTGTGTCCCTTTGATTTGCTTGTGTGTCCTTAGCCTTCCTTTAAAATTTTGTTGGCTATTCTTGCATATTCACTCCTCCAGCTAAATTTTATAATCTGTTTATCAATTCTTGTGGGCCTTGTTTGCATTAAATTTATAGATTAATTTGGGGAAACAGTCCAATTTTTATCTCAGAGAGGAAAAGAAGAACACAGGGAATGGCACCCTATATATGCTCAGGTGAGCTGGTCCTGTGGTTTCAAGGCATTGTCATAGAAACTCCTTTGTAGGAGAGCTCCACAGGAAGAGAGGGGGAAAATACTGAAATCAGCTTCCCCTTATCCATACATTTACCAAAATTAGACCTGGAGGTTCTAAATGCGGTAATTTTGATGAAACTGCTGGCTGGAATGGAAGGTTGTATTACAGTCATTTTTTCCCACACTGATATTGACCTCTATTGAAATAAACTGATGTTCTCAAATTACTCATTTATTTGGTAAAAACAAGTTCAAAAGAGAACAGAAACAGATAGTCAGGGAAATAAGGCAAAAATGCTGATGTGTGGGAGAAGGAGTTTACAATAGAGAGAGTAATGCAACAAGAATACTGACAAATTTTTAAAATAATTTATATGTGAATGTTTTGGGTGAAAGAACCCTTGCAAGGAAATTAGGCTTTTCAATAAAAGAAAAGATACTAGATTACTGTATCAGTCCTTTCTTCATAGACCCATAGAAAGCAGGCATTAGATGCCAACCCCGAAGTATCAGAACTGACCACCTACCTAGTTTAACACTGGGAGCAACACGCACATTATTTCCATAGCTGCAGGAGTTTCAGGAGCACTCCTGTGAAATAGAAGCACTGCAGTTCTTGAGCTATGCTGTGATCTATCAACTTTTTCCTTCATTTTCTTTCCTGTGGTGTTTTTTCTTTCTTGCTTTCCCCCCAAAAGAAAGAGAAATAAATGGTTAGCATTAAATTTCTTTCAGCAGTGTGAAGAACTGCAGTGTTGATACAGAACCTCATTTCTGTTGGGGCTAATAGTAAGGAGCTATTTTTAGACTGGATCTACAGTTTCCTTAGTAACAAGGGTTGGAAGAGCTCTGTTCCCCTGCTAGAAATATCCCCAGCCAGTAGTTTTGCCCTTGATTCCTCTAACTTTGGAATTCTTCTCAAGTGTTCATAGGTTCAGTATCATTTTCTTCCACCTTCATGTATTTCATGGTTGGAGTCCTTTCATGAATATTTACCAATCCAATTGTGTAGTATATTTTGTTTTGATGATAATGTGCTTTGTTGAATTGGGGAATATTTCATTTTGATTGCTAAGCTTTGTACTGCAGCAGCTAAGGTCTATGCTTAAGTTTCTCAGGCATTGAGATTTATAAGCTTTCTCTTATAATTCATATTTCTGGGCATTGGACAGAATCCCAACCTTTTCCTTTAAGCATTTTTTTTCTTCCCTTTATGTTTGTTCTCTTTTTCCTTCCCTCCAGCTTGACCATCTGTCTCCCTCTTATTACTTCCGTAGAACCATGCACTAAGTACCTAGGGGTGAAACGGCACATGCCATCAAAAGATTCAGTTTACAGAAGTCATCGCTGATCTATGTTAAGTACAGAGTGACTTCTCCAGAGTACTCTACATCTTGTCACCATCTGGGCCTCTTCCCTCACCTAGTTAGAACACAGCAAATGAGGCCAAGGTCACAGATTCAGACCCCATATGATCCAGTTCACTTTACACAAGGAAGAACTTTGTTTTGTTTCCATAGTCTGCAACTGCAAATGCTGGTAGACCCATCTTGAAAATGAATTCATGCTGGAGGCCCTAGTGAGAATTGGGTTGGAGCCAGCTCCTCAATATTATCATAGAAAACTTGAAAGCATATGTTCTGGGCTGGACACTCAGCAGGACTCTTCCCTCTATACACTCTTTATGTTAAGTTTTGGAATAGATAAGTCATGAACAATCATCTGTTCTAACTTGTGGTCCCACAGAAGAAAATAAAAACCCAACGCTTGGTCTGGTGCTCAGTGTCATTTTGCCTCGCTATTCATCTTTCCTAGCCACACTTCTATAAAGTGGGTCTCCATGTAGTTACAAATTTTACAGATGACGATTAATGGACTGGTACAATTAAACCTGGTGAAACAAGCTACCTTATGTAATTGGGAAGAGAGTTGCCATTAGATAAATACAATATCTGATAACTTTAGTGAGCAGAAATTTTGAACATCTTCTTTATTTAGCTTGCGTAATAGTAGTACAATACAGACCATTTCCATATTCCCCATCTTTGGTTCATCCAGCATGAGTTTGGCTTCACAGGTTATCAGGTGTTATCACATTTTTCAGATTAGAAAAAATTATATATAGAGATTACATGACTTGATGATGGTTACATAATTTATGAAGTCTTTGAACTCGGATCCAGGAGGCTTTCTATGACATCACACTACATTTTGTTTCTTGACTTGTACCTACAGAAATATTTCAACAGAAATTTGATTATATTGTTGATGCTATTTCTATTTTATTTTTGATTTGATTAGGGATGGCAGATTTCATACAACGTCTATAGTTTCAATCACACACAAAATCAGATTTATGAAACTTGGATATAACATCTGAAGGAGTTAGAATAGCTGCTTCTAAAGGCTTGTTCCACACAAAGCACTTTTAGGTAGGTCATCTGACATGACAGTTGACAATAAAGTTTCTGAAAATAGAGAGATTTGCTTTCAAATCCTGGCTTGACCTTAGTTTATTCCTCAAACAATTCTACCCTACATGCTTAGGAAATAACCTTGGCAATAGTCTCTCTAACACCAATTTGCCAAATTGTGTACTAACTCTGCTCAGAATTGAAATTCAAAAGTTAAAAAAAAAGATTAAAGGAATTTTAGCTCAGAATCCTGGGAACAGGAAAAAGCAAGATGTTCTTAGTCTTTTATCTCCCAAGACCATTGCACTTCAATCGTGTGACATTTCTGTTCCAATTACAGGGATGTTTTACATCCAGGGGGTCTAATTTACATTTTGCTGCTTTGTAAGCTATAGCATTATTTTATCTTAGTTTTTACAACATTACATAATGCATTGTGTCTTGATGCAATTTAATGACTCCTGCTGACTTTTCAAAATTGCTAAGCAGAAGGTCAGACCAGATCAGTGAACAGCTATTAAAATGCATAGGCGGCAACACAAACAGTAGATAATTAGCACTTAATGTAAGCCAAAGCTGTGTGAAATGTGAAGAAAAAAATAACAAGGTGTTTTCTTAATTCTGTGACTGCATCTTCCATTCACATTGCTGGCTGTGGATTTAGGTCCATTATCAATTTGCCCTTTTGAAATTAGTTTGTTTTACTTCTTGTGAAATATTTTACACATACAGAAGAGTGGATAAAACACATGTACAGTTTAAAAAATAATTACAAAGCAAGCATCGTGAACCACTCAGACCAAGTAGAAATCTGCTATTGTTGCTCTCTCTCCACAGTCAGAACAGAATCTCCCCCTCCTGATGCAATGTCAACCAATGAAATTGACCATAAGTCCCTGCTTATCGCTATAGATTTTATCTTTTCAATAGTTTGCCCACTAAAAATTTTAGTTTCATTTTGTCTTTGAAATGTACACAAATGAATCATAAAATGTTTTTCTTTTGTGATTGCTACTTTCATTCAATGGGATATTTGTAAGATTCATTTATGTTGATGGGTGTATTTATAGTTTATGTATTTTTATGGATGTATGATATAATATTAATATTTAATTTCTGTATTGATTCTATCTTGATGCCCTTGGATTATTTCCAGTTTTAGAGCTGTTTTGAATAATGCTGCTATGAATAAAACTGTATCTATCTCCTGGCTATATACTAGAATTTCTCCAGAGTGTATATTTAAGTGTAAACTGTTATATGACAGGGCATGCATAGTTTTAAATTTTCTAGATAGTGCCAAATTATTTCCAAAGTATTTGTACCAGTATTCATTCCCACAAAAGAGTTCCAATTACTCTATTATTAAAACTTAAAACTATCAGATACTGCAATTTTGGCCAATGGAGTGGCTATTTAGTGGATTTTCATTGTGTCCCTAATTTGGATTTGGATCAACTAATGAGTTGATCATGCCTTCTTTTATAGGAGCCATTTGGGTATCCTGTTTGGGAAGAGCTTATTCAAATTCTGTGCCCATTTTCTTCCAACTGAGGTATTTGACAGATTACGAGAACTTTTTATTTGTTTTGTATAGGTTATATGTTATATGTATTATTTAGAGCAGTGATTTGAAGGAGATGAAGGAATTCACCGTGGGAATATCTAAGTGAAGTGCATTCTAGGCAGTGCAAAGGTCCTAGTCTAGAAGTCTGCTTGGAACACCATAGGGAGAGATAAATTAGTAGCAGATTAAGTCATAGGGATAATGGAAAGGAGGTCTTGTAGGCCTTATAGAAATCTTTGGTTGAGATTCTGAATAACATAGGGAGTGACTAAAATTTTGAGTAGAGACATGACCCAACTCCTCCCCTCCAGCTTTAAAATTAATAGACTTTATTTTTTTGAACAGTTTTAAGTTTAGAGAAACATTGAATGAAATCTAATGTCCCATTGGAAAAGTGTCTGCTTCCCACCCCTGCAACTGTGAGTCCTGTGAGATTGGAGACCTTGACACCCCAAACAAGCCATACTCTTGCTAGAGCATGCAATAAGATCTTATTGAACTACTATATATGCTGCCAGGGCATATTGGACTCCTTTATATAAGGGCCAGGTAAAAAGAAGAGCAATAATCTTGGAAGGGGTGATTGATCCTGACAGTAGGAAGAGGCAGGTCTGCTTTTATACAATGGAGGTAGGAAGAAATAGCTGTAGCACCCAGGCGATCTGCCTGGATGCCTCCTACTGCTTCCTTGCCGAATCATAAATGTGAATGAACGTGTGCAGCAACCCTTGAGGATGGTAAGATTATCAGGGACTCAGATCCTTAGAAATGACCTGCATAGGTATTAGCTGAGAGAAGGGAAATTTAGAGTGAATGAAGGAGATGACGGGTATTAATTGTGGCCCTGAGACCAACTACAACAACAGGGACTGTAGTTTATCTCACTAAGTTTACCCAAAGGAAAGGAGGTCAGTGGAACCATGGGATGTGTGGAGGTGTGGATCTGTGCATGTGTGGAGGTGTGGATCTGTGCAGAGCAAAGCTGGGCTATGGTGGCCATGGAGATTTGCTGCTCAATCTCTCTTCAAGAAAATCTTCTGTAGGGAGCATAGGTAGTCAGTCACCTCCAGCTATACCTTCAGATGCAACATGGCGCTCATGCTGTTCCCAGCATGATGGGGTTATGAGAGTTGGGAAATTTCTGCTTCTAATGGGCAACCTTTCCTCAGTAAGCCTCCATTAGCCTGGCTGTGGTAGTCTCAGAAGTATGTGGTAGTCTGAGGCTCTTCCTACAAAATTCTCATTTCTTCTTTCTCTTCTTTGACAGATGGCAGGCCTACATTGTAATCAAAAGGCTCTCCCGCCTATCCAGTTGTCTTCCCTTGCTCCTTCATGCACACTTCCCCCAATAAATCTCTTGCTCATCCTAATTCCAATTTGGCATCTGTTTCTGGGAAGACATAATCTGAAATAAGGCATGTTTAATGTAATTATCAACATGGTCTAATTTAAACCTACCGTCTTGCTATTTCTTTTCTGTTCCTCCCATCTGCTTTTCCTTCCTTCCCCTCCTTTTGGATTTAGTTGTTTTTTTTTTTTTTTAAATGACTCATTTATTATCTGTACCTTGCTTTATTTTTTGGCACTTGAAAGGTAGGGTTTAACTTTAAAGCAATGCTATTCCGCTTCACATATGGTGTAAGAAATGTACAGCAGAACACACCCAATTCTTTCCTCCTGTCCTTTAAGCTATTTTCACATTTATAGCACATTTTACTTCTGCATGTGCTATAAACCTCAAAACACATTGCCATTATTTTTATTTGAAACAATCAAATATCTTTTGTAGAGACTAACAATGATAAAATGTCTTATTTTTATACATAATACATATACTTTCCCCAGCATTCTCTATTATTTTGTGTATATCCAGTATCCAACTAGTAATATTTTCCATCTGCCTTAACTTTCCAAAATATTTCTTGTAGTGAAGGTATGCTGCTGATCAATATTTTCAGATTTTGTTAGTCTGAAAAAGTGTTTATTTCCCCTTCATTTTTAAAAAGTTCTAGTAAAAAGCACATAATATAAAATTTACCATTTTAACAATTTCATTTAGTTTACTCAACAATTAATCTATTGAAGAATAATTTTGCGTATTTCCAGTTTGGGGCTACTATTTAATATACATAAAGTTGCTATGAAATTTGTGTACAGGTTTTTGCGTAAATGTAAATTTTCTTGATTACATGGTAAGTGTATATTTAGTTGTTTTAAAGAAACTGTCAAATTGTTTTCCAGAGTGGCTACATCATTTTACATTCACACAGGAAGGTGTGAGAATATGTGTATTCTTTGCATACTCTCCATGTGGTCTTAATTTGCATTTCTCTAATGACTAATGATTCTGAATATCATTTCATGTTTTTATTTTCCACCTGTATATTCTCTTAGTGAAATGTTGATATCTGTTTCCCAGTTTCTAATTGGACTGATTTCTTTTTTCCTGTTGAGTTTTTAGAATTTCAAAAATATATTCTACATATGGGTTCTCTGAATTGAGTTGTAGTTTGCAAATATTTTCTCTGTCTGTAGCTGGTCTCTTCATCCTCTTAACAAGGATTTTCTCATGGTAAAAGTTAATTTGGATGAAGCCCATTTTATTAATTTTTTTCTTTTATGGATTATGCTTCTGATGTCATGTCAAGAACTCTATCAAGCCTTAGATCTCGAAGGTTTTTTTTTTATTTGTAAAAAACATTTATTCTGAGAAACTAAAATCAGTTCAGAGACTATTGGACTTTTGAAAAAGCCTACACAATTTTGTCTTATTTCTTCCTTAATATATTAATAATCTGAGAATAAGGAGGTGAGAAAAACAACCCTTAAAAATAACATTGCTCCAGTTTGTCTGCAGGTATGTGATTCTTTTACTGGTATACTTATTTTTTCTTTTTTTACAATTTTCATGTAATTTCAAAAAATTTTGGCCATTACTTAAATATTTTCTTCTCTCCTCTTTTCTAGAACTGTGATTCTACATACATGAAATCACTTGATTTTATTCCACAGTCCCTGAGGCTTTATTTTTTAAGTTATTTCCTTGATTGTGCTTCCATAGATATGGTGTCTATTGCTATATTTTTAAGATCTTGGATCTTTTTATACAATGTTTAATTGGTTGTTAATCCTTCATGTATTTTCATTTTAAATCTTGTATTTTTTATTAGCATAAATTTGATTTGGAAATTTTCTTCATTTCCTACCTTATTCATGTTTTCTGATATATTTTGAATATATAGAATGCATTTATAATTACTGTTTTAATGTCCACTTCTGCCTTATCTTGTTATTTCTGGGATTGTTTCTATTGATGGTGAAACACATTTTCTGTTTTCTGTACATATGGTAGTTTTTGATTGGCTGCTGTATATTTTACACTGTTAAATGTTAGACTTTGTTGTGCATCTTTAAAGAATATTGACCTTTTATTTTGTTGCAGTCAGTTAAATTGCATCTGCATTAGTTTGAGCCTTTTGAGAGTTGTTTTAACGTGTTTTTTTGGAGTAAGTCTAGAGTGGCCACTATTCTAGTGATAATTTCGTTCTTTCTTTAAAGGTTTGGTCTTTCTAGGGTCCCTACTGAATAGCCCATCGGTTAGACAGGATGTCTCCACATCTATTAGAGGAAACACAAGAGATTGTCAGTTCTAGGTGACCTCTGGAAATTGTTAGACATACAGCTTCAATAGTTCTTCCCTTGAAAGCTATTCTGGCCTATGCTCGTTGGGTTTTACCTTATACGTGCATTGAATGATCTTCCACCAAAGGCTCAAGCAGACCCCTATGCAGATTTCTGAAATCTTTTCTCTGTGTTACCCACTCTTCTGCCTCTGTTTTTCCAAACGCCAACTTCTATCTTTATTGATCTGGAATATAAACTCTGTAAGATTGTTAGACTCTGTTATTTTTAAATTTCCTTGCCCACATTCAGTATTACCCCCTAGGCAGGAACTATTTTTCTGTTTTGTTAGGATCACTGTCCTCCACCGCCTGTTGTCCAATGTCTGAAAATAGGCATTTTCTATGTTTTGGGCAATGTTTCAGTTGTTTTAGCAGGAGGGAAATTCTTAATAGTTTTACTCTCTTATGTTTGGAAATGTAAGTTCCCTATGTGTTTTTACTTTTATTTCCCCCATGTGACTTGCTAATTTGAACTCCTCTTCTGCTCTGGGAAACTGTTTTAAACTAAAGTTTGGGACTTTATATTTATTTCTATGAATGTCCATTTTATTTTGCACCATTATCCTATCCTATAGAGTCTTTTTAAAATTTGTTATCCATAATGTTAATTCTCCTTTTCAGTTCTTGCCACTCTCAAACTCTTTAATATTACTTCTTTGTAATAATTGAAGTGTTTGCCAAAATGTTATTGCGCAACTGCAGAGTAATTAAGACTAACATTTTGGTTAACTGTGAAATGCTAATAAAATATTTTGTATCTGGTTTAACTACAAATTGCCAAGTGACGAAGTAGTCCCTAAGCAGCAGGCAGTTGCTAGGTTTGTGTGCCACATTTCTGTAGATTCTATTGGTAAGGAAATAGTCAGCCCTAGTGGATATAAGTGGTATATTATCCTTGGTACAGCAAGCAGCAGGAAATTTTTGTTCACAGCAGTTCTCCTTGCCTCCCTCATCTCATGAGGGTGCTTTGGAGTGGGCCGGGGTAGGATGCTATACAAAGTATATCTGTATCCCACCTGAGGGACACTCAGTTTAGGAAACTCCTCATTTTATAAGGAACTCGTAGCAAATATGTCCATCATCCCTTCCAGACTATATCTTTATTTCTCTGGAATATAAACAGATCTACACCAGGGAAAGAAGGGAAGTTTCACTCTCCTGGAGTATCTCCTTATACAGTCATTGTCCAGTTGGCTGTAAATGTCTTTGCTCAAAACAACCACAGCCTGCAAAAGTGCCAGAGATGCAGAGATAATTGCCTTCTAATAGAAATATTCAAACATCTGTTAACTTCAGGACAGTTTCATCTTGTATAACGTTAGGGGAAAATGCATGTGTAGTCAAAATTGTTCTTGAATATTATTAAATAATGTGAAAGAATTATATACAGGAATTTGTATGTTAAATCCTATATAGTCATAAGTATGTCAAATATATAATGAAAGATGAGACCTTGAGGCTGGGTACTGTGCACGTTCTGCTAATTGCTCTTCCTCTCCACCTGTCACTATTAAATTTATTTTTTTCTCTTTTGCCTAGTGTTGTGTTTGAGTAAGTTAATTATGCATATGATAAAACTGGAGTGTATTGCATACGTTTCTATTTTTTTCCACAAAGACACCATAAAGGAACATGTCAATGTCTTTTTCAAAAATCTTTTTTTTTTTTTTTTTTTTTTTTAAATGACTCATTTATTATCTGTACCTTGCTTTATTTTTTGGCACTTGAAAGGTAGGGTTTAACTTTCAAGCAATGCTA
>NW_012119598.1:2269472-2323546 GCF_000951035.1 Colobus angolensis palliatus
TTTTCAAAAATCTTTTTTTTTTTTTTTTTTTATTATACTGATGGAATTTCCCTCAGTTTACAGTTTGGAAGTCCAATAATAAGAAAATGCCATTAGTCTGACAAGGCATACTTAGTTAACTCAAAATGATTTATAAGAATAACTCTTTTTTTTATACACTCTAAACAGCATATGTAAAAGTATAACCTCTGTACTTTGGGGGCCATTTGCTTCAATCTCTTTGGCAGTTGACTTCTGAAATCAGTAGTTTATGCCAGCTAGCCCCCACAGAAAAGCCATTAAGCCTTTTGGATGTTGTAGATGTTTCTCTGTTTTCCTACATTAATTCAAACTGGCAAAGAGGTGATAGTTACAGTATGATTTTGAGAACAAACATGATCTCAGGGTAACTATTCTAATTGATTTTTGGAAGGTCTAACCCTTTTTTGTTAACAGTTTGGAGATACCAGACAAAATAAATAGTAGAAAATCAGACAAGACAAAACTTACGTAATGCTAATGCTGCTTAGTGTACTAATCAACTGACTTAGCTTCTAAAAGTTTATGATCTTCATCTCATTTCATATTTGGTGAGAGCCTTCTACATTTAAGGGCTGTCTAAGTGCCAAGGGTATTCAAAAAAAGACGGTAAGTTAAGTAACAGTAAAGTCCTTGAATAATTCAGGACAACAATAAAATCAATGTCACTATGCATAATAGTCAATGAATTGCTCAAGCAACAATTTTGCTCCAAACTCAGATGCACAGTGGCTCTAACTTCAAGCAAGAATCATCTGGGAGATGTTTGCAGAGATGGGGTGTGGATGGGCTTAGTATGAGTGGGGAAGACAGGCAAGGACCTTACGGGTCAGTGTGCCCTCGTTAATAAAAGTATAGAGGGAGGGAAAGCAGAGAGTCGTGGATGAGCCGGTTTGTGAGACTTGTGATTTTAAGGAAGGCTACTGAATGAAGAAACAGAAAGAAAGCCTGGAGTTCCATTGTTCAAGGCGTTCAATACCATGTTCATGAGTATGAACAAGCAGGCCAATGGAGTCATCATATTAAGCAGTGAGAGGAGAAGACTGTGAGTAATTAAGGTTAATGGTTTTTGTAACAAAAAAACCCTGGTGTGGTAAAGTGAACACTGTCAGAATGGACTCTCCAAGAGCGCACTGCCTATTTTCAGGTTTGGGATGGTTCTTTATTCCACATAAAACGTTTACTCAATTTTCTAAATAATAAGCTCCCAGGAGCCTGGAGAAGAAGGCACCCAGCTTTCAAACTTAATTGATAATATAGTTTTAACTCACTGAAGTTTACCTTTTCTCAATCCTCTAAAAGTCATAGCTCAGATTTAAAAAGCTTGCATTGTGGTTGGAGGGGGAAGCAGTAAACATGTATGCTCTACCAGTTAGTATGAAGTTCTAAGTTGAAAAACAAAGTGGAGAAGAATGTCAGGGGGTGTGGTAATTTCAGAGGGGATGGGTTTAGAGAAGACCTCATTGAGAAGCCAGCACTGACGACATATAAACAAGTGAGCGAACAGTGAGGAGACATACAAGTGGCAGAAAGAGCAAGGATTAAGGCCTTGAAGCAGGAACAAAAAGACCAGAGTGGGTGGAGTCAAGTGGCCAAGTTGGTGAGTGGTTAGGGATGAGATGGGAGAAGTGGGAGATGGGGGATCAGACAGAGCCTTGCAGGCCTCAATAAAAACTTTACTCTGAATGAGGTGGGAAGCCACTGGGAGCTTTTGACAGTGAAGCAATGTAATTTATCCTACTGTATTTCATTGCATCTAAGATACCTTAAAATGTAAGTCCTGACATTATTTTATGTACTCCTGGAAAATAAATTGTCATTTAAACTATGGCCCAAAACTTTCCTCATTGTTGTTTGTAATCTCGTCCTGATTTCAGAAATGTTACCATTTCCAAAAAATATGTTTTGGAAACATAACATGAAATAATTGTCTAAAGAAAATTCTGTCTGCTTAATTGAGGATAGACCATTTGGGAGGCTATGGCAGTAAAACAGGCAAAGGGGTCATTGTGCTTGGACCAGATGGGCGTGTGGGCAATGATCAGACTTTAGATATACTCAGGGTGAGAGAAGAAGAAACTCTTAAGGTGTTTTGGTCCTGGCAACAGTAAAAATTATCATGTACTGAGATGGGAAAATCCATAGGACAAAGAGTTTTGGTGGGACAGTCAGTGTTCTGTCTTGCATATGGTAAAGTTGAGAGTCCTTTTAAACTTCCAAAGGGAGATATTGTGTATATGTACATGCCCATACACACAGTCAATCCTAATTATTTATAGATTTTATATTTCTGAATTTGACTATTCAATAAAATTCATTTGTAACTCCCAAGTTAATACTTTCAGTATGTTCACAGTCATTCATGGACGTGTTCAGAAGAGTAGATAATTTGAACAGATTAGTACATAATGCCTAGTTCCCAGCTGAGATTGTGCAAGGCAACACTCTGTCTCCTTGATTCAAATCTCATACTGTAAACAGTTGTCTTCTTTGAGGTCTATTTAGCACCATGTATTTTCCATGCTTGTGCTTTTTGTTTCCAGATTTTGATGTCTGAAGGGCCCCCAAATGGACTGTAAGTGCTGTATGTTGTCCCTAAATGTGATCAGGCTGCAATGTGCCTTATGGAAATTATTTGTGTTACATAAGTTTCATTCAGGCATACATTATAGTGATATTGGGCATAAGTTTGATGTTAATTAACTAACAATATGTTAAATAAAGTGTCTTTAAAAACAAACACATATAAAACAAGGTTATGTATAGATAAGTAGATTAAAATGTTGTTACCAGAGTCTCAGAGAAAGTTAACTCTGTATTTCCCTCAGGAACAAAGATTCAGTACTTGCTAATTCAGTGATTATGGTGACTTTATAGACAATAACTACCACAAATAATGAAAATCATTATAGTTCTGGAGTTCAGGATGATACTGAACCTAGATTGGAGGTCATTAGCATGTACCTACCTTTAAAAATCCCGCTATAATTTACACAGATTTGAAAGAATCACAAAAATTGTGACTAAGCATTTAGAAACTTTTATAGTACTTGATAGAGCAATAGAATGTTTGTTGAATATAATAGTAAATGCTTGTATTTTACATGTTTCCTTTATAATTTTTCCAATTAACATTTATTATATTTTAGAAAACATTCATCTGTGACAGATTGGGGAAATAATAGTTCCTTACTGCACACAGTTTGAGAAGCACTGCTCCAGAAGTTGGTTCCACCCTATTGTGTCCCACTCTCTACATGTTGGGTTGCTCTGAAGCAGAGATTAGCATGAGGCTTTTTAAAATAATGGATAAAAAATAAGTTTAGACTTCCAGTTTTCAGTCTGGCATGTAAGGAGCTTAGGAGTTGCCATTCCATCCTAGCTACAAGTAAAAAGCAGAACAAACTAAAAAATTAACCAGTCCTTCTTTTTTTGAGATAGAGTCTCGCTCTGTCGCCCAGGCTGGAGTGCAGTGGCATGATCTTGGCTCACTGCAAGCTCCACCTCCCGGGTTCACGCCATTCACCATCCTGGCTAACGGTGAAACCTCGTCTCTACCAAAAATTAACCACTCTTTTTAGATGCATCAGAGAAGTGACATCAACGGACAAACCATTGCCTCCAAAGTTGGAGAGACAGGCAGATACAGAGAATCACAATTTAACAGAGCAGAAAGCTCTTTGAGAACCAGGATCATAGTAGAACAATCTAAACTAGAATTGATGAATTGCTAGAGTCTCAGTGTGGACAAGTTCAAAACTTAAACAGTCCAGAGGGGGTCCAGTCATAGAGAAACCCTAAATTTTTGTGAGTTTTCCTTCCTGGAGCTATACCTGGTACGCACAGTGGACATTGGAGAAAGATTGTCTCATGAGCACAGAAGCAGAAGTAATATTTGAAGGTCGAATGCAGTGGCTCACATCTGCAACCCTAGCACTTTGGGAGGCCGAGGCGAGCAAATCACTTGAGTTCAGGAGCTCAAGACCAGCCTGGCCAACATGGTAAAATCCGGTCTCCACTAAAAATACAAACATTAGCCAGAAATCGCTTGAACCCTGGAAGTGGAGGTTGCATTGAGCTGAGAACATGCCACTGCACTTCAGCCTGGATAACAGAGCAAGACTCCATCTCCAAAAAAAAAAAAAAAAAAAAAAAAATTGAAGCAATAATGACTTTCCCCACATTGATGTGAGACAACAAGCAGGTCCAGGAAGCTCAGAGAACACCAAGCAAGATAAATGACAAGAACATACACCTAGGCATATCGTATTCAAACTTTAGAAAATCAAAAATAAAAAATCTTGAAGCCAGAGGAAGAAAATTATCTTACCTATTGAGAAGCACTTTAAAAATTAAGTTAATTAAAATGTGAGGTTAGAATAAACAGTGAAAACAAGCGAGATAAGAAATGAAGACATATGAACAAAAACTTGCTATTCAAAACACGGTCTGTACACCAGCAGCGTTGGGATGATCTGGGGATCTGATAAACATGCGGACTCTCGGGCCCCGCACCAGCCCTACTGAATCAGAATCTGCATTTTAACAGGATCCCAAGTGATCCATACGCCTACCGAAAGTGTGGGATGCACTGAGTTAGAGGTATAAAATGAAGATCAAATATGAAATTGACACATTTAGATTAGTGGGCATACGGTGGCAGTTGCAAGAAGTCAAACACCAGCAGGATCAGACCAAAATGTGAGTCCATATGGATGTTTGCGCCTGGCTGATGATAAGTTGTTTGTTGCACTAGTTTGGAAAAAAGCGACGACCCTGTAGTCTTACACATGCAGAGAGCTGGCGGGCAGGGAGTCCCAGTGCCTGCTACAAAGGTCTCGTTGAGAACCTTCTTGAGCCGTGAAACTTATGCTCTTTTCATTCTCTGTGCTCAGGGACCCCGGGGCTTTGGTCCTATTTTAAGTTTATTTAGTGATGAAAAATCTTAAACAGCTTCTCAGGTTTCTTATTAACTCACCATAAAGAAGAAAGATATTAGGACTTGTTGTCATCCCCTATACTATAGAAGGAATGTGCAGGATATCTTGTAGATGCAAATGAAATACTGTCCTGATGATAGTGGCTGAGTCTGAACAAAACCTTTCAGAAGAGATTGACAAATTTCTATTCCCCAGGCAGTGGGAAAACAGTTTCAAGAGAACTTCCATGTTCCATTTTAATCAAATCTTCATTTTCTTTGGATAAACATTCTGTCTCAGGGAGATCCTGACCTCTGTGTCTCTGAGGAGGTAATGTTTGGGCAATTAAATTTTCAAATATACCTTATTAAATAATGATATGTGTCAGTAGCATCATCTTTTAAAATAGTGCCTTCTTCGTAAGGGTTAGAAAAACCAGAGTGTCTTTGTCAGCAGAATGGTCAAGTCAGATTTACTCCAAAGGGCACTGATTATCTAAATCAAAAGGAGCACACACTGTCGGAGTTACGGGAAGGCTGGTGGTGAGGGCACCAGCACTGGGCTCCCTGTCTCCTCTCACCAGAATTGGCTGAAATGAACAAAGAAATGCAAAAATAGAAGAAAGTCAGAATCAGTGATGGAAACTAAGCAGAGGTGCCATTCATTGCCTCAAAAAACAAGTCTGTTGGTTCTCCGGTGGATGGAACTGGTGTGAAAGCAGTCAAAAAGCCTAGCTCATAATTGCCTTCCATGGAAAATGGGAAAGTCACAAGGAGCTACAGTATTGGTAAAGCATTGAATTGTGGGTAGCGTGTGGGAGTCACCAGTCAAGTTGCAGAGTGTACCCAAGGTGGAGGCTTGGCTGAAGAGACGCTAGGTATAGAAAACCTCCCTGCTGTATATTATTTTCAGTAAACACAGAGAAGAAGCTGTGTAGAGACGAAACTTATCTTCCGAGGCCATCCTTAGCATCAGTTCTCTTTTTGTCCTCTTCATACTGTTAGGTCATGGATCAGAAAACTTTAAGTAAGCTGACATCATCCAACCTCCAGACAAAGACAGAGAATTCTAACATAAACTAAAGGAATTGGATGGAGAAAGAGAAGCTACTTATAATCCTTTGAGGGTAAATGCCAGGACAGGCTAGACATAGCCTCATTCAAAGATGAAAAGCAGATGCTTATATCAAAAAATTAATAATACATAAGTAGTTCAACAATTCTAGATGTTAATTTTTTTCTTTTTTGAGACAAAGTCTCACCTATTGCCTAGGCTGTAGTACAGTGGCACGGGATGATGGCTCACTGAAGTCTCAAATTCCTAGGCTCAAGTGATCCTCCCCCTCAGCCGCCCATGTAGCTGGGACCACCATCATTTCCCGCTAACTTTTTAATTTTTTTTTTATTTTTTGCCAAGACAGGGTCTCACCGTGTTGCCCAGGCTGGTCTCCTAGGCTTAAGTGATCCTCCTGCCTCAGCCTCCCAAAGCGTTGGGATTACAGATGTGAGCTACCATGACCAGCCTAGATGTTGATTTTTAAAAGGTGTCAGTGGGTATGTGGACAAAGGGCAGAGTTTGGAAAACTGGTAAGAAGTGAGAAAATCAAGTAATGTGATGAGAATTATGATTGGGATAAAAGAAAATAAATGGGTGAGCTACTGATTACAAAAATGTTGACCAAGCTTTTCTTCTGTGAATCAGTAACTGGAAATAGACATATGGTGAAAAGGGGGCCAGTGCATTGGCTCATGCCTGTAATCCCAGCAATTTGGGAGGCTGAGGCAGGCAGATCACTTGAAGTCAGGAGTTCAAGACCAGCCTGGACAACATGGTGAAACCCCGTCTCTACAAAAAATAAAAAGAAATTAACCAGGTGTGGTGGTGCGTGCCTGTAATCCCAGCTACTCAGGAGGCTATAGCAGGAGAATCGCTTGAACCTGGGAGGTGGAGGTTGGAGTGAGTTGAGATTGCACCACTGCACATCAGCCTGGGCAACAGAGCAAGGCTATGTCTTAACAAAAATGAACAAAAAGACATACAGCAAAAAAGATAACATCATCAACAATAGAATAAAAACAGAAGTTCTTGGAGTGAGCATGACTTCCTCCAGTGGAATTGGCTTTTTGGAAGTGGTGGATTTCTCCAGGATGGAGAGATGGTTGAGGACAATGAGATCACTCCTAGCTTGTGCTAGGAGATGAGTGCCCCTGACAACCTCTTAGCAGCTTTACTGTGAGGCTTGGCTATGAGTTAGGAGGTGTATATCCTTAACACAAATAAAATTCCACAGGATTGGGGATGGAGCTGGAGAATGAGAGAAGGGGAGGGTGTGTGAAGGCGGGCCGGGACTGCATGAGTTTCTCAGGTGAGAACACTGAAACGGAGTTTATCAACCCAAAGCAAAAACAGACACAGACAAAAAAGCCAACAAGCAAATAAAACCCTGGACTTGCAGAATAATTTGTTATCAAATTATAAAAGACTAAAACAAAACAATGAAACAAAAGCGACTGTAACTTTTAGAATATTAACCTGCTTAAGAAGCAGTAGAATTAAGCGGTTACGTTTCCTGGTTGTACCCAATTATGATTATCTTTTTAAAAAAATGACCATTGTACTTAAATGAGAAAAAGGCAAAGTACAGGTCTTAGAAATCACAGGCAATGTGGCTGGGCACGGCGGCTCACTCCTGTAATCCTAGCACTTTGGGAGGCCGAGGTGGGTGGATTGCCTGAGCTCAGGAGGTTGAGACCAGTCTGGCCAACATGGAAAAACTCTGTCTCTATGAAAAATACAAAAATTAGCTGGCATGGTGGCACACTCCTGTATTCCCAGCTACTTGGGAGGCTGAGGCCAGAGAATCACTTGAACCTGGGAGGCGGAGGTTGCAGTGAGCCAGGATTGTGCCACTGCACTTCAGCATGGGGGACAGAGTGAGATTCTGACTGAAAACAAAAACAAAAACAAAAACAAAAAGCAAACAAACAAAAATCCCAGGCAACAAAAGCAACAACAAACAATTGGGAATTCATCAAACTAAAAAGTTCCTGCAAAGCAAACAATCAACAAAACAAAAAGGCAACTGGCAGATTGGGAGAAAGTATTTGCAAACCATGTGTCTGATAAGGGGTTTTTACTATCCAAATAATAATATTCAAAGTAAAAAAGAAATCATGCAATTGTTTTTCTTATTATTATTATACTTTAAGTTCTAGGGTACATGTGCCCAACGTGCAGGTTTGTTACATATGTATACTTGTGCCATGTTGGTGTGCTGCACCCATCAACTCGTCATTTACATCAGGTATAACTCCCAATGCAATCCCTCCCCCCTGCCCCCTCTCCATGATAGGCCCCGGTGTGTGATGTTCCTCTTCCCGAGTCCAAGTGATCTCATTGTTCAGTTTCCACCTATGAGTGAGAACATGCGGTGTTTGGTTTTCTGTTCTTGCGATAGTTTGCTGAGAATGATGGTTTCCAGCTGCATCCATGTCCCTACAAAGGACACAAACTCATCCTTTTTTTTATGGCTGCATAGTATTCCATGGTGTATATGTGCCACATTTTCTTAATCCAGTCTGTCACTGATGGATATTTGGGTTGGTTCCAAGTCTTTGCTATTGTGAATAGTGCTGCAATGAACATTCGTGTGCCTGTGTCTTTATAGCAGCATGGAAATCATGCAATTGTATAGCAAAAAACCTGAATAACCCAAATGAAAAATGGGCAGAAAACCTTATTAGATATTTCTCCGAAGAAGATATACAAATGGCCAATAGGGATATGAAAAGGTGTTCAACATAATTAAGCATCGGGGAAATGCAAATCACAACACAATGAAGTCTCACTTTATGTATCAGGGTGGTTATTAGTAAACAATAAACAGATGATACATGTTGGCAAGGATGTGGAGAAAAGGGGAACACTTGTACATGGGTAGTAGGAATGTAATGTGGCAAAGCCCTTTGGAAAATAGCATGAAAGTTTCACAAAAAACTAAACATAGGATTACCATATGACACAGCAATTCCATTACTGCGTATATGTCCAAATAAATTGAAATTGGAATCCTAAAGAGATAGCTGCACTATTTTAAATAGCCAGCAAACAGCCTAAATGTCCTTGGATGGATGAATGGATAAAGAAACTGTAGTCTATACATGCAATGAAATATTCAGCTTTAAAAAGAAGGAAATCCTGCCATTTGTGACCTCATAGATAGACCTGGAGGGTCATGTGGAGTGTAATAAGCAGAATATGAAAAGACACGTACTATATGACCTCACTTATGTGTGGACTCTAAACTAGTCCCTCTCACAGAAGCAGAGAGTAGAATAATGGCTGCCAGGGGCTGCAGGAAGTAGGAAATGGGGAGGTGATGGTTGAAGGGTACAAAGTGTCAGTTATGCAGGATATATAAGCTCTGGAAATCTGCTTTTAATGTAGAGCCTGTAGCTAACAATACCTTATTCTTACAATTTCCTGAGAGGGTAGATACAATGTTAACTGTTCTTACCAAACACACACACACACATATGCATATGCACACACACTAATAATAAAGGTGGCAGGAGGAAACTTTAGGAGGTGATGGATATATTTATGGCCTTGATGGTGGTGATGGTCCCATGGGTGTATGTTTATCCCCAAGTATATAAAAATGTAGACATTAAATATGCACAGTTAAAGAAAAAACAAAAAAATGTTAAACTACAGGAAATTTATTAAGAAATGATGGTACAATTGTATAATAGCATAGTCACTTACATCATGGTTGGAAAATATTTAGTAAGGAAAGTTATGTACATTTTAAGTGGAGAAACAGGTAACAAAACAATAGGCAGAGAGAATCTCCCTTCACTCACACGTAGCTATCCATTGACCTATTTAATCTTTCTCTGGAGCATCAGGAGAGAAGATATTACAGCGTAATGAGAGTGTGATCCATGGAGGTGGAGCTCCTTGCATTTATATCCAAAGTCTATTTTTGGGAAATTTGTGAACCTGTTTTTGCTTCTGGGCCTACTTTTAACATGAAAATACTAACAAATCTAACACATATGACTGTTGTGGAGTACAAATGATTTGACCTGTGTAAGACCCTTAGCAGAGTACCTAGATATAAAAATATTAAATGTGAATGTTTAATTATATGTTACATACAAAGGTATAGAAAAATACTTGTAATGATTATATCTTGATGACATTACATGTGTTAAAGTTTTTGATACTTTTTGATGTTTTCTAAACTTTCTACAACATATATTCACTTTATGCTAAGAAAATATGTAAAACAGGTATGTGGAATAAAAAAGATAACTTGAAGATTCTTAGATTGTATCAAAAATAAAACCAAAATATATTATTTATAAAACATAGCCAAATTTATTGACTCAGAGGGATTGAAAGTAAAAAGTCGTAGAAATATAAACCCAATACAATAAAAAATGCAGTGGTTGCCATATTAATATCATAATATTTAAAGAAAGGTCATTAAGAATTTTAAAAAATTCAATCCACAAATGTGTCAAAATAATTTGCATTTCAGGTAATACATAATCAGAATACATACTAAATAAATCTTTTATATGTAGAAGTATGCAAAGACATCAAATGGCAGACAAGTCAGAGATTTTAACACACATCACAGCCTCTGATAGCATGATTATGCAGAATATAATAGTGAACAGGTTTTGGTTTTGGGTTTTGAAATCCAGCCATATAATTTTGACTCAACTAACAAATTTGCTACATTCAGGTGGGTAGTTTTCTTCTTTAATGCTCAGTTGCTCTGCCTGTCAAATTAGATTAGTGCATTTCCTTATGTTGCAAAACTGTTATAGGGATACGTGAGAGAACTTTGGGTTGGTAGTAAGTTGAAGAGACTCTCAGAGTACTTGAGGCTTAAAGGATACTTAGAATTATTCTATGAGTATAAACGGGAAGGAAAATTTTCCCGTAATGTAAGAAAACATAGTGTATTAAAGACAGGAAGGGAAAAGCAGGGTAATATTTTTGCCGTTGTTTTTTCTTTATTATTACGCTCTATGGGAAAAGGTAAGGGCATTAGAATGTTGGTATAGTTGTAAATATAACGACTAGAGTGTGGAAGACTGTGCCGGGGAGGTTGATTGAGCTTATAATGGGAGTATCTTTAGTATTTAAGAGCCCGAGACTCTAAAATCATCTCCAAGTTTCAGATTTGTCTTTACCACCTAATACCTATCTGCTTTTGAACACATTACACCCACACACCTCAGTTTTCTCACATGTAAAATGAGGTTATTGTTAAATGTGGTGACCGGGCCAGACGTGGTGGCTCATGCCTGTAATCCCAGTGCTTTGGGAGGCCAAGGTGGGCAGATCACAAGGTCAAGAGATCAAGGCAGGAGAATCGCTTGAATCTGGGAGGCAGGGGTTGCAGTGAACCAAGATCATGCCACTGCACTCCAGCCTGGCGACAGAGTGAGACTCTGTCTCAAATAAATGGAAAAAAAAAAAAAAAAGAATAAATAAATAAAATAAATAAATAAATAAAATAAAAGCCAGGCGCGATGGCTCACACCTGTAATCCTTTGGGAGAGCAAGGTGGGCGGATCACGAGGTCAGGAGATCGGGGCCATCTTGGCTAACAGGGTAAAACCCCGACTCTACTAAAAATACACCAAAAAATTAGCAGGGCATGGCGGTGGGCACCTATAGTCCCAGTTACTCAGGAGGCTGAGGCAGGAGAATTGCTTGAACCTGGGAGACGGAGGTTGCAGTGAGCCGAGATCGCGTCATTGCACTCCAGCCTCGGCAACAGGGTAAGACTCTAACAATGAATAAATAAATAAATAAATAAATAAATAAATAAATAAATAAATAATTGTGGTTACTAATAAACACCACATCGTCGGTTTTTGTTTTGTTTTTTAACTTTTTATTTGATTGTGGTAAAATTCAAGTCACAAAATTTACCATCTTAAGTTTTTTAAGTATACCTTCAGTGGTATTAAATACATTCATAATGTTGTGCACCCATCACCACTATTCATCTTTAAAACTTTTTATCTTGTAAAACTAAAAGTCTATGATCTTTAAATGGTAATTCCTATCTACCTTCTCCCCCACCCCCCAGAGCCTGGCAACCATCATTCTACTTTCTGTTTCTATGATTTTGACTATTCTAAGTACCTTATATGAGGGGAATCATACAAATATTTGTCTTTTGCGACCAGCTTCTTTCACTTAGCATAATGTTCTCAAAGTTTATTCACATTGTAGTATGTGTCAGGATTTCTTTGCTTTTTAAAGTTGAATTACATTGCATTGTATGGATATACTGCCCTTATGCTCATCCATTTGTGCATTGATGGACACCTGGGTTGCTTCCATGTTTTAGCTACTATGAATAATGCTGCTATGAATTTAAATATACAAATGTACCTTCAAGACCCTGCTTTCAGTTCTTTTGGGTGTACAGCCCAGTAGTGGGATTGCTGGATCATACGGTAATTCTATTTTTTATTGTTTTTGAGGAAATGCCATGCTGTTTTCCATAGGGGCTCCACCAGTTTGACCAGTTCGCATTCCCATCAATAGTGCACAAGGGTTCCAATTTCTTCATATCCTCCGTAACACTTTTTCTTTTTTTTTAAATAGTGGCCCCCACCCTAATGGATGTGAGATCGTATCACATTGTGGTTTCAGTATACATTTCCCTACTGATTAGTGATGTTGAGCATCTTCCCATGTACTCACTGGCCATTTGTATATCTTCTCATCATAAGTTCCTTAAAATGTTTAAGGAGGTGGTATATTTAAAGCTCAGGATAATCATTGGCATGCGGCATTTAGCTATTGTTATTGTTGTCATTATCCCAACAAGTAGCTTTTCCCTTACCCTATATTTTAAAGGAGTCATTAAAGCATTTTAAGCAAGGCAACACTAGATCAATTTTGTGTTTCATAAAAATAACTGAAAAAAAACAACAACTCTGGCTTCACTGTGGTGAATGAATCACAGGGATATGAACCTGGAGGGCCACTTACGAGTCAGTTTCCTTTGTGTTTCTTCATGTTGGATAATGAGAATTGGATCAATCTGACATTTTATTTTGCTTTATTCATTTTTCATCCCAGATGTACTGCTGCAGAGAGTGGCATGAGGGTCTAATGACTCAGGAGATGTTTGAAATGGAGACAAATCCATCGCTGATGTGTTTCTCGGTTGATACCCCAGTTTTCCTTCTTACATTCTCTAGGGAGGTCCCCTGACTAATGTAAGCCATCAGCACTATTTCTGGAAGCATGGTAAACATTTTAATCTTTGTGGCCTGATCTCAGTGGAAGACAGATAAACCAAATCTCCCTTCTGCCTGCAAAATAATCAATACCAAAGAAGAAAATGAAAAACACTTAAGCCAAGCTTCCTGAATGGATACTCCCAAGCAACATAGGAATGATTTTCCCTCAGAAATGTTATCTTGGGGATTTGAATCTTTTATATAGCAATGACAAATGGTTCAGAAGGGGGATTAGATGCAGAGTCACTGAGAATGATGGAGATTAAAAGGTCTCTGCTGAGGTGGACAAAAGTAAAAATGTTTCCTTAGAAAAGGTGAGTTAGTAGAAACACTGCTATTCGTGAAGTATCTAGGCTGGTAGATGGGGGCAATCCTTTTGCATTGTGGTTGAGGTGGTCCTTTATTTGATACGTGGTTTTGAGTTCTAGACAGTGCTTCCTCACCTTCTGTAAAACAAGTTATTAGCAAGTTTCTGAAATCCCACTTAAGATGTTTCATTCATTTCATCGTAACAGTGTGGGAGTCACTGATGACCTCCCTGTTGTAAAATCCATATACGCTTCTCAGTCCTTGTCTTAGTTGACCTATCCTTGACACTCCTCCTTTTCAGCAGTCTTTTTCCTTGACTTTTCTGACTCTGTCCTTTTGTGGGTTTTCGTACCTCTCTCTAAGTGTATTCTCTTTCCTTTTCTTTTCTATTTTTTTTTTTTTTTGAGACAGAATCTTGTTCTGTCACCCAGGCTGGAGTGCACTCATGTGATCTGGGCTCACTGCAACCTCCATCTCCCAGGTTCAAGTGATTCTCCTGCCTCACCCTCCTGAGTAGCTAGCATTATAGGCACCCACTACTGTACCTGGCTATATCTATCTATCTATCTACCTATCTATCTATCATCTATGTATCTATGTTTTGGTAGAGGCCAGGTTTTGCCATGTTGGCCAGGATGGTCTTGAACTACCAACCTCAAATGATCCATCCACCTCAGCCTCCCAAAGTGCTAGGATTACAGGCATCAACCATTGCCTAAGTATCCTTACAGGTATCGCTCCCCAGCTGTCTGTTAGTTGTCTCTGTTTTTCAGTGTTTCAACCTAGTCTGGTTTTCTTCTTACCCTACCCAAGCTCGCCACACACTTTCCCTGATCCATCTCATGCTGTCCTTGTTGCCATGGTCATCTTCAACTATGGTTCTCAAATTTTTATCTCTTGCCCTAATTTCCCTCTTGAGTTCCAGACTCATACGTTCCAAACATCCCTGCCTGACAGCTTGTCAGACATCTGAAACTCATGTCCAAAACACAAACTTTTCCCAAAAAATCGATCCTACTGCTCATTCAGCTCCCAAGCCAAAGCCCTTGTATTTATCTCGTACACCTTTTGCTCTTACCTCTCTCTGTATTTAATGAATTAAAAAATCCAGTTGTTTCTATCTTCTAAGTTGTTCATAAACCACTGGATTCTTTCTTTTTCCATTTGACAACTTTAGCTGTCACCTGGATCATGTCAACAGCACCTCATTTGGTCTCTGGTTCCAGTCTTGGTTTCCTCTAGCACAGACAGCAGAGTGACGTTTTAAAAATGCCCATCTAGTTATCACCAACCACTGCTTTCTTTTTTTTTTTTTTGAGATGGAGTCTCCCTTTACCAGTCAGGCTGGAGTGCAGTGGTGCGATCTCAGCTCACTGCAACCTTCACTTTCTGGGTTCAAGCAATTCTCTGCCTCAGCCTCCTGAGTTGCTGGGATTACAGGCGCCCGCCACCACGCCTGGCTAAGTTTTCTGTATTTCTAGTAGAGACAGAGTTTCACCATCTTCGCCAGGTTGGTCTTGAATTCCTGACCTCGTGATCCACCCGCCTTGGCCTCCCAAAGTGTCGGCATTACAGGAGTGAGCCACCATGCCCAACCGAACCACTACTTTCAAGCCTTTCGTTATCCCCAGGTTCCCTCAAGAAAAATCCAAACACCTTTATGTGGCACATAACAGTCTTATCTCCTTACCCAACTCTACACTTTAGTCTTATTATACTAGTTTTAATTCCGCGAATGATCCGTGACTTTTTTTTTCTCTCTCTCTCTCTCTCATTAGTCTCCTCTGTTTGCATCTCTCTTCCTTTCCATGCCTTTCATATGATGGGACAAATCTCCTTCATCTTTCTGGTTTTAGCTCAGACATTACCACCCGCTGATTTTGAAGCGTTTACTGATCCTGCCCTCCAAGGATGGGCTACGGGCTACGGTTAGTATGTACTCTCACGGAGTTTTCTACTGCTCTCTGTGGAAGCACTTTTAACTCTGTGTTGTAACTATCTTTTTTTTTTTTTTTTTTTGAGATGGAGTCTTGCTCTGCTCTGTAGCCCATGCTGGAGTGCAGTGGCACAATCTTGGCTGACTGCAAGCTCCACCTCCCGGGTTCATGCCATTCTCCTGCCTCAGCCTCCCAAGCAGCTGGGACTACAGGCACCTGCCACCATGCCTGGTTAATTTTTTGTATTTTTAGTAGAGACAGGGTTTCACCATGCTAGCCAGGATGGTAACTGTCAATATTTTAAAATTTATTCCCCAAACTGTAAACCTGAAGACACATGCCATTGCCACTATGTGTGCACCACCTAAAACAATTCTAGGTTCATAGTAGGTGTTCAAAAAATATTTCTGGAAGCAAGAAAGAAGAAGGAAAAAGCGAGTTTGTGATATTAAAAGGTTATTAAGTCCTGAGTAATTGAATTTTCAGAGAATATGGCATTAAGTACAATCCATATGAGTTTCCAACTGTGCTTAATTTCTTTCATGCTATGTTTAGCACAGAATTAAACACACTAATTAAAGTTGTTTTAAAAGGCACAAGTAGATTTGCATCTATTTTACAATCTTAAAGGAGAAAAGCTTCTTAAACTTCAATATATATAAACCAAACATATGATTTTTTTTCCCCAAATCTTCTTACCTCAATGTCCTTTTTATGTAGGACAGAAGTCATGTCCTCTGCCTTCCTTTTCCTCTATATTTAAGCTATCTTTAACTTCTGTTGATTTTACCTACTGAATATCCACTTAATCCTTTCTCAACCACAGGAATTTTGCATATACTCTTCCCTCACTTGGAAGGTGTTCCTTTCTTTTCCTTTTTTTTTTTTTTTTTGGAGACAGAGTCTCGCTCTGTCACCCAGGCTGGAGTCCAGTGGCGCGATCTTGGCTCACTGCAACCTCTGCCTCCTGGGTTCACGCCATTCTGCGGCCTCAGCCTCCCAAGTAGCTGGGACTACAGGCACCCGCCACCATGTCCGGCTAACTTTTTTGCATTTTTAGTAGAGACGGGATTTCACCATGTTAGCCAGGATGGTCTCGATCTCCTGACCTCGTGATCCGCCCACCTTGGCCTCCCAAAGTGTTGGGATTACAGGCGTGAGCCACCGCGCCCAGCCAGAAGGTGTTCCTTTCTAACTTCTGCTTAACACACACTTATCCTTCCGTTCTCAGCTCAAAAGTTTCACTTCCCTAGGAAGTTTTATTTAATCTCCTATTTTGGTCATGTGCCGCTACTATTTGACCTTTTTTTTCTTTATTTCTATGAATTTTATAGGTATATATACCATATGTTATTAGCATATATATTATGTACTATATATTACCACATATATTAGCATGATTATTCAATGGATATTTATCTCTTCCACTATACTGTAAATCTATAAGAGTAAAAACTATTTCTACTTTTTTCAACAACAGATTACTGGTGTCTAGAATATTGTCTGTCACATAGTAGAACCTCAATATAAATGTGTTGAGTAGTGAATAATAACTATAACCAAGATCAATAATAGTATAATAATGCAGCTAGTATGGATGCGCTAGTATACCACTGAATACATCTAATTGCCCCAGAATGATGAGTTAGTGAATGCCTCCTGCAGAAAGTGATCCATGATCAAAGCACCTCAGTGTGATCATATATAAATATGATATTTTTCTTCAGTTGCTGAACTCCATGGTGCTATGTGGAACCTACTTTTTCACTGTGTAGTAGGTCCCTTAACATCTAGGCAGATTCTAAAACTTTTCAGGCTTGTTCTATTATTAGATCAGTTTCAAGTCAATGTTTATGACTCAGTTCTGTTCACATGCAAAATGCAATCACAAACTTGATTAAAAGCTCAGTATTTCCTATTTCTGCCCATCTCACTTCAGGCAGGATAAATCTGTCTCTAACTCCATTGTCCTTTCAGAACTCTGGATAATCAGATAAGTCATTTGTTACTCCCTCTCATCTCCTGCATGGTTAGTGAGTATCTATATCTGAGGTAGCCTGGACCCCTATATAAAATGAACTTGGGCCTACCAATAAAATGAACTTGGGCCTACCAATGACTGCAGCTCTCAGCAGTAGTACAATGACTACTGGGTTGATATCCCTTCACCAGTATTATTTAGAGTCACTCCTGAGTGGTGCTGCAATGCTGTAGCAGTCTATTTCCTGCTGGCACCAGCACAGTTCATGAACCAGTTTGTAAACTAAGCCCAAGTTATTTTCCCTGTCATCATTTGATCATAGGAAAACCTAAGGAGGACAGAAGTTTGAGTTAAGATGTAGTCATTTCTACAACGTTGGCAGGTGACCTGAGAGTCTAGGCCAATTGTTCATATGATTTGTTTTTGTCTTGTGGGTCTGCTTAGGCCCAATTCAGAAATACCACTTTATCCTATATAATGATTGCTGCTATATGTTCTTTAGTTTGTGACTTGGTAGATCTAATAATGTCTATAATGGGCAGCTTCTGTAGCTCAATTATTTTAAATCTCATGGTCAGAGGTACAGACTCTTCCAGGTGTCAGTAACATACTAAGAGTTGATTTTCAAATGAAGAGTAGTCTCTACTACAGATGGCATGGCTTTGCTCCAGAATACTAAGGATCTGTGCTACAATTATCCAATTGGAACTTACTAGAGACTCAGAAGAGTGTTCTTAATCATCATCAAATTTCTCTAGCAGCAGCTCATGTTCTATTGCTCAATTTGCAAGACATTCTGCAGAGTCTTCCTTTGCTGGGCCCCACTCAAAATGGGTAAACTTCCTTTCCACCCAATAAATGGATTAGAAAAGTATTTCCATAGTGGTGTATGGTACCCCCCCAAATTTAAAGAGGTATTACTGAAACTCTAAAAACTTAATTAATGTGGCAATGTCCCTGAATATTCATGGAGTTCATCTAAATCCTGGATCTCACGTGGGGCATATGTGGGATTCTTCATAGAGTTCAGTAGAATCTCTTTATTGCCCATTTATGTAATGTGAGAAATTCAGCTCTGGCTCCACCTCCTCTTCTGCACAAGCCTCTTCCCTGCTCTACCACCAGAAACAAGCATTTTCTGGATGAGTCTCCTCATTCACTAAAATGCCATTAAGAATGTTCAAGCCCAGCTACTTTTCTGGGTGTGCATGTAATCCCCCCAAAACCTCAAAAGTCCTTTCCACATGAAAGAGTAGCTTTGCAGCTTCCTTCACTGCAGTCCCCCCTCTCATCTACACCATCTCTCCCCAGTTCTCTTTTCGTCTGTGTAAGTAGCACAGGGACATATTGAAAGTGTTACTGTATAACTCAATATCTAAAGAAAAATTCAACTTGCCATTCTTTAGGCACACCTACTATTCTCAATTCTCTGGGATGCTTCCTTCCTTGATTTTCTAGGGAGAGAGAAGGGAATAATCTCTCTCCATGATCAATGTTCTCTCCAAAAGACCAGCAATCTATCCCCTTTCCCTAAGTCTTCTTATATTGGTTAGCGATGGGTAGCTCTTTCTGTACTGATACATCTTGGTAAATTTTGCTGGGAAGTGGTAGGTCCAGTTGCTGATACATCTTGACCTTGAAATGCAGGATGCTTAGCATACTTTCCCCCTCACGTCTCTAACTTAGTGATAGTTTCAGGAAAGCAGGAATCATTCTTCTTAACATCTTGTATGCTCAATATAAATCTCCTTTGATTATTCAGGACAAGTCTTCAACATTGAACTTCATATTAATAAAGTCATGGTATGGCTAGAGATGTGAATTGGAAAACTAAAACAAATGTATATTATATTTGTACCCCAAGCACGTGAAGTTAATTCTATGAGTTGTAAGTAACTTTCTAAAAGATAATGAGATAAAGGATGACTGAATTCAAAGATGAACAAAAATAGATAATTTGGCTTCTAAGACATGGCTTGCTGTATTTAATTCTTACAGGATCTTAAAGAGGTTGCACTGGGGTTTATTTTTCTGTGGTCAGTGCTGCAACATTCTTTATGATCTTCCCCCTCTCGGGAGCACTTTGTCCAATGTTTCCCCAAATTTCTTAATTTTTATCTCAAAGTGTCCTGAAGATGTCCTTGCCTATCACAATGAAATATGCTAAGATACTTTATCAGGAAGTCAAACTATTGTAGAGTCAGTGCTGAGCACTAAAATTTGGGATTATAATTCCTCATGGTTCCTAACCACTTCAAAGACCTGATGTTTTTGAACAAACACTTGATCTTCCCTAAGGCAGTCCTATACTGTTAGCAGATGTGGGCTCACATGTTGACTTTCACAGCAGAGCTCTTGTGATTCTCTTGCTGTGGCTCTGAGAGTCTCTTTCCTGTATCTCAGATATCTGTGGGGCACAGCCCTATCACAGCCCCTTTGTCCATAATCTGGGACAATGAAAAATTGTGATGTGCTTATTTGATTTCCTTTCTTTCCAGCAAAAGGGATGTTAAGGTCCCAAACAAAGACTAAACGTCCAATAGCATTAGGCCAATTTCAGGAGATCTCTAACTTTTGTCTGGGTTTAGAGAACTGTTCAGATTTTTGCAGCATCCACCTTGTCCTAGGGGAGCTACTTTATTCTATTCTTCCTAATGATATTATCCCTTGTAATTCTTAATTCCACTGATTGTTTGACTCAGTACTAGAACAGCTGATAGATGTTGTAAGTAGGATCACATATTCTGGGCTGAAGATTAACAACATAAGCTGGTTAAATGCTCCAGACACACTGGATTGTTGAGCTAATATTGGAAAGAGATTGGGACAGTCCTTGAGCAAAAAAGAAAAAGAAAAAACCCCACAAAACTTTAAATGCTAACAATAGCAAGTATATATTGATTTTGTACTGAATGCCAGGAACTAAACATTTTACATGCATTATATTGATTAGTCTTCAGAGTCATCCCTATGAAGTAGGTTCTATTATCTCAATTTTATTGATGGGAATATTGAGATTAAATGACATTCTCGCACAAGGTCACACAGTGAGTAGATGTCAGAAATAGGACAGGATTTAGGTCGGTCTGATGCTGAAGTTTATGCTTTCAACCACTATGCTATATTTCCTCCTAGAATGCTGAAAAAGTTGTCTTTGGCTTGGCCTCTTTTCCAGGGCCACTTTTATCTATCAGTACCTCCAACAGGTCTGAGTGTGAAATAATTCTTGCAGAACTTAGTCACACTAGGAGGTTATTCATTCAGGATATTGAATAAGCATCTGGCTAAGGGAAGATATTCAGCTCTCTGGGTCCCAGAGCCATCTGGCTTTGAATGAATGCTCCAGAGGGATTCAGACTCCCCTAAAGTTGCAATCCCTCCGCCTAACATAAAAAGAGTGGGGTCTGCATTGGGAGGGGTTTCCGTCTATCAACTTTGTAGTTGATTATCTTATTCATTCCGATTTCCAAGGGAAAACAGTCTTGAATTTTGCAAACTTGAAGAGGTTTTTGGCTTAATCACCCAGAGCTTCTGTGATCCTGGGACTTGGACCAGGAAAAACTTTTACTTTATGTGGAGTCAGGATCTCTGTTTCCTGTTCTATCTTTCTTGCTTCAATGCTCTCTACAAATAACAAGGTGATCCCTTCCTACCTTTCTATGGAAGTAGGGCTCCAACATTTATTTTCATATGTGGGCCTAGCTACTACATAAGTTATTTGGTATAATTATTTTATTTCTTATAGTACCTTATTTTTTCTGTGTCAAATATAAATGGAACTGTCACAAATCAAACTCATACAAAACCAAAACTCCATTTTCCTTTATTTTTAATTTCCTTTATGGGTTCCCATTTCTACTCAGAAGAAGAAAATTTTATCTTGTCATTATTTACTTTCAATTTAAAAGTCTCTTTTGGGTAATATTCCTATTTAAGTATTATCATCTCAGTATTATTCCCAGCTCTTTTTATGAGTGTTCTTTTTTTTCTTATAGTTCATTCTCACCCTTCATTTAATTTAATGGCAGCATAAAGGGTATCTCCCTTTGGTACTTTGTATTGTTTTGTGAAGCACTTTCATTATATATTCCAAAAATGCTTATATTTTACTGTGTCAGAGAAGTAAATATGACCTGATTAGACAACTCTCTAATGTAAATTTCATAACAAGTCTTCTGGTTGACTATTCTATGACATCAGCAAAGCTTTGCCTCATACCCAGCATATAATATATAACCTATGAAAAATCACCTATGCCAAAGCACCCTCTTTTTTTCTCCCCTCTCTCTGCCCTCCCCTTTCCCTCCTAAATAGGCATTTTTCCATATATAAGCTTGAAAATGAAAACCTGGGGGAATTTTCTTGTAAGCAATCTGTAAATAGGGGTAAATTTTTCATCCTAGCCACTTTGGTTATTACTCACAGAAGCCTGCAATGCTGAACAAACTACTCAACACACTATTTTTTATGGGGTGAAAGCTTAGAGTGTTCCAATTTCAGAGATAACATTGAAGCTGGGATCACAGTTCTTGTGAAGATTTTGCCTGTGTCTATACAGCCTTAGAGGACACAGGCAGTGGGGTCTGCAACTGTCAGGATAAACTAGGTCATGCTGTGAAAACCAAAAGCAAGCAAACAACAAAAAAAAAGTTCAATAGTATAAAACAACAAAGACTTATTTCTTCTTAATGCTGGCATGCCCATTGTAGGTCAGCTGGGCCCTGTTCCCTGCAGCCTCTCAGGATGACAGAGCAGCCATCTTCTTGAATAATGCTTCACAAGCGCTAGAGAAAAGAAGATGACATCTCATGCATAGGCTCTTACAGCTTCTAGTAGAACTGAGCCTCACATTTTAAATTTATGTGATGGAATGTGATTCTACTATGTATCTGGGAGGGGAGCGCTTGGGAAACAGTGCTGCTAAAAGGGTGATAGGATGTCTCTTTCATCCTAAGATTTTTGATTTGGTTTCTACTATTGAGTCAGTTTCATAAGGAGGACAGACACAGAGAAAATGGGCACTGATGCATTTTGAATCTGAACCTCTTATGGCTGAAAAGTTGGGCTGGATCACTCATGAACTTCAGAAGCTTATTCTGGGCCTCTGGCCTAAGACCTTTACCAGAGGGAAGCTGAGGAGACTTCTTGTCCATTTTCCCTAGATCCACAGCTTGTTTTGTCTTGCCATAGGGAAATAAATTCAAGTCTAAGTAAAATGATACTAAAGAGAGAATATTTTCCCCCTACAACCTAGGCGAGTGCCAACAGAAGCATGCTACTTATTGTAGAAAATGCCAACCCAGCAGGTGCAGAATCTGGCTTATCAGAACATCCCTAGATGAGTACATTGAGAGACAGGTAATCCAGAGTTAACACTCCAGAGAAAGTATGGCACAAATCATCATTTTAATGCTCTTTACTGGAATTCTGTAAATGTCCAGTTAAGGCCTAAAGGAAAAGATCTTTGCATTGCCCTCCTCAAAGTTGGAGTAAAAGGTGAGTGTGCTGTTTGAATTCTTCCTCAGGGACACCAGTGACCTTAGATGAGGATTCGGCATTACCTAGTTCTTTTAGGTGGAGGTGCTCTCCAGTAAGGGGAAGATGTTGCTGGGGAACGCTGGCTTTTTGCCCTTGTGTCATTAACCATTGATTTTTTAAAAAACCGCAGTCATTCCGATTGCTTTGGGCTGCACTGGTCTCTCTCCTCTTCCATGCTGTCTAGTATGGTATGGCTTTTGTAAGCATCTGTTTTCTAAGTAAGATACTTTTGTAAGTATCTTTTCCTAACTTTCCATTCCCTCCCAATATCTAGTGCTGCTATAGGGCTATGAACCCTACTCCTGATACTTAGGCTGGATTTCATCCTTCATTCCTAGGATCTCATGTCAAGACCCGATCTTGTAATCTTCTAAGAGCTTTCAAACAGATGTTGACCTACAGATAAGACCAATTAAGCATAATAACCTGATCAATTACTTGTTACTCATTACTGTTGCTTTTATGTTCTTTAATAAAATACTGCAATATTTTTCCAGCATATGCAGTGAAAACTTTCAACTTGCAAGGGACACTAGACCTCAAACGTGGACCCTAGTATCCATGATGTCTTTCTTATTTATTTATTTATTTGCAAAGCTACTTCACATTGATCTCAAAGGGTTGCAGCTTCTTTTTTCACACTTTGTTTAAGCCCATTTTAGTGAACTATTTAAATTTCCCTGTTTGATTGATTGCACTCTGGGTTCACATTTTGTTCCTGATTCTGCTCAATCTCATAATTTTGACACTTCCTGGCAGCTCCCATACCCAACTGCCTAAACTAATAAAAAATGGGGCTTGAAGGGAAGATTAGAACAGTCTATGTTCTGGGAGGACCTCAAAACACAACTATTTTTTAATATTTAATTTTAGTTTTAGTTTCTAAACATGATAGTGTATGTATTAATGGAATACATAAGGATGTTTCAATACACACAGTGTATAGTGATCAGATCAGGGTAATTAGCATATCCATCATCTCAAACATGTATCATTTCTCTGTGTTGGAAACATTCAACATCCTTGTAGCTATTCAAAACTATATATTATTAATGATAGTCATTCTACAATGGTATAGAACCCTAGAACGTATTCCTTTTATTTATCTAGCTGTGATTTAACACAACCATTGTAACTCACTGGCATTACCAGGTTGGGTCTTTGTGGCAGATAAACTCTATGGTAGCTTCCATGATCTATGCCTTCTGGTGTTCATGCCTTTATGTAAACCCCTTTCTGTGTGTGGGGGGGGGCCTGTGATTTGCTTCTAACCAGTGGAATATGTCTCTCATTCCATGATTACCTCATATAAGTCTCTGGCTCGTTAGTAGCCTTCTGCTAGTTTTTCTCTCTCTTTTCTAGCTTTGAAGAAGCAAGATGCTGTGACTTCTGCAGCTGCTGGGAAACGAATGCTGTAAACAACCACATGAGCAGGGAGGGAGGTGCTTTGTGAGACCCAGGGCAGGGGACCCAGCTGAGGAAATTCCAACCCCTGACCCACAGGAACTGTTAGATAATAAATGTGTATTATTTTTTGCTATGGAGTTTGTGGTAATTAGTTATGCAGCCACTGAAAACTAATTCAGTCCCTGAGCACTCAGGAACAGTTTTAAGGGGGCTGCAACTATGTCTGGTTTGGAATATTTCTTCTGAACAGGGTGATGGCCACTGTTACTAAGAGAAGTAAACACTTGAGGGGTCACTCTGAGACCTGTGATTTAGACAGGTTCCACAAACAGCTTCCAAAGTCACATCAACTCTACTCCAATGGGTGAGAAGTTGGCAAATTAGAGGCCAAATACAGTTTAGTTCCAGGCTGCTCTTGAAGGCTGTCACTCTGAGAAAGCCCTAGCTCAACTCTTTGTTGTTTGTGGCTAACGATGATGCAGATGAACCCCAAAATTGTGACTCAACCTGGAGGGTTCTTGGCTTCATGCAGGCAAAAAAAAAAAATCATGAGGAAGACAACAGAGCAAAGTGAAAGCAAGTTTATTAGAGCAACAGAGAACAGCAAAATGAGTGCTCTGTAGACAGAGGAGTCCTAATAGTAGTAGTAGCAGCAGCAGCAGCAGTGGCGGCAGAAGCTACTGCCTCGTGGATTGCTGGCTAACTGTATGTAGGCTATTCTCAATTATACGCTAAATTAGGAGCAGGTTATTTATAAATATTTTTGGAAAAGGACCAGGGAGTCCCCAGAACAAAGGGCTCCTCCCCTTTTAAACCACATAAAGTAACTTCTGGGGGTTGCCATGGCATTTGTAAACTGTCTTGGTCCTGGTGGGAGCGTCTTTTAACATGCTAATGCATTGTAATTAGTGTATAATGAACAATGAGAGCAACTAGAGGCTGCTCTTGTCATCTTGGTTTTAGCTGATTTTGGCCAGTTTCTTTGCTGTGTTGAGTCTTAATCAGCTCCTGATTTGTTCAGCGGGGTCTTTCGACTGGTGCTTGGAAAGCAAGTCCTGCTGATCTCCTACCTCAGTAACATCCCTTTTGAGTAGAACATAAAGTGATTGTTTAACCTGGAAGCCTTCCGTGCCACACCACCATGCTCCTTATCCCTATCTGTGTCCCCCAGTGGGTCACGGATGCTCATGGTGGTTGCTGATGGTGCAAAGTTCTCTTTTCCTATGTCCTTGCTGGACCTTCAGGACCATTGTATTCCACCATGTGTCATGGTTTGTTCTGAATGGAACCCTCATTTCCTTTCAATGAAGTCTTGTATTTCTTACAACTTTTTTTTTCACATAATATACTACATGTTCAATTTTAACATTACATGGCTTTTTCCTCTTTTCTCTTTTACAAGTTCCTCTTTTGCCCTTGACAGTCACCCAGCATACCATCTTTCTTTCATTTCTCTGCTGCTACCCAACTGGTCAGGGCAGGAAAGAATTATGGAGATTACTGGAGGGAGAGAAGCAGGGTTGATGGGTTCAGAGGATCATTTTAGCTGCTTGTTACAGAACACTCAACTAAGAGTGGATTAATCAAAAAAGATTAATTATTTTACCTTCCGTCGGGGAGTCCTGTAAGGTAATCGTGCTGAGGCACACAGGTGCCTTCCATTGTCTTGTTCTGCCATCCTTGGTGTGAGGATGGTACTTTTCCTCGTGGTCACAGCATGGCTGCCACAGCTCCAAACATGGATTACATCCTCATAAGAGAAGAACCAGAAGCAGGGAGAAGCAAGTCCTCATCTGTGCCCCTTCTAAAGATTGACAAAAATATCCTCAGAGGCCTGCTGTAGTTTCATATCTTATTTGTCAGATTATATAACATATCCATGCTTAAACTAATAGCAGTGAGGGGAATGAAAGTATCATAATTGATATTCGTCTCCTGAGGCCAGGAAGTAGTCATCTTCCTTGAGCACAGGGGAGGCTGACTATCCATACAAAACTGGGGTTCTGTCAACAAGAAGTATGTGGAGGTACTGATACACCTCTTGGCAACCAATAATGTCTGCCTCCAAATTAAGATGCAGAGAGGGAGTGTGGTTTCTTTTGATTATGTGGGAAGTTAGTGGCAGAGATGGGTCTAGAACATTGGCCTTCTGTTCGTTCAGCACTGTGACTTTTTTTTTCCCCCGTGTCTTTGTTTCTTCTGTAAAAAGGATTGGAATAGTGCTTGCATGAGTTCTATGGTGATAAGCATTATACTAATAATTATTAAAAGAAAACCTGCATAAGAGATTACTTCCATGTGATACAATGAAACAATAAATAACCACAGCTCAATTTCACAGATGCTGCTGCCTGGATACAGGGAAGACTGCTGACTTATTGTGCAGCTTTGCTGGGCTGGTTCCCTGCCCCACCTCTGACAGCTGGTACACCTTGTCTCATCTGTTTCCTCTCATTTGCTGCCTCTAATATATGTCCCCTGTATTAAGTGGAAAAAAAAAATCGCTCCTGGGGATTTGGATTGCAGACCAGCCATCCATTCCTTTTGCCCCTATTTGTCTACAGAGCTGACATAACTTCTGTGAAGTTCCTGGAACCATGCTCCTCCTCATTGCGCTTGATCCAGAGAAAGGGCTGGGGCTGGAGAATCACCCATCAGAGCAGCTTGATATTCCCTCTCAGCTTTTTGCCTTCTAGAAGCTTGCCTTCGAATTGCAAAAGAATTGCAATGCTTTTTTTTTTGCTTTGGAATTTGGCATTCCAAAAGAGAGAAGATGGGCTAGGCACCCACCCTTTGGTTGACACTGGGTAACTCGTCTTCATCCGATTGAGCAAGTGGGGTGTGATGGACTCATAGGAGAGGGGAGCCTACAGTTCAGGCAACCACCGCCAAGTCCTGAGTCAGCATCACCTCCTCCCGCACCTCTCTCAGGTGATCTCCTGGTCAAGGACACTGCAGGAAGAACAAAGGCATGTGGTTGAGCACAGAAAATGGATGCTTTGAAAGCAGGCTGACATTTGCTTTTTAATTATCTCCTCTTGGCTTCTCATGATGAATTTTCTTTTCTTAGCAAAGAGCCAGGAAAAAAACAAAATGTCCTTTCTCATTTCTATGGAGCTAACCATGTCTATACATTAACCTTTAGCACTGATTAAGATAAATGCCATTTCTACCCATTATGCTTTTAGATTAGATTTGAATTCATCAGCCCAGCTTTTGACAAGCTTGTATTCAGTGTCTCTGAGTTATGCCCCCTTAATCTCCTAGCCAGAGAGGAGGTGAACCGATCCAGTCCCCTAGTATTAGTTTGATCAAGATGAATGAGGGCTCTTGGGCTGGAGTGCTTATTCCTGTTTCCTGGGTGGCTTTCCAGGCACCACCAAAAAGGTCTTTGTGCTCATAATTAGCTGTAAGACAGTCCATGCAGCACCCCATGTAGCGGGGCCAATCCAAAATGCAATAGTAATTCAGAGCAGAAATGTCCCTCCTGCTGAGGTTATCATGACAAGGTTTGTGGAGGAAATTGATTATTGGATTGGGGAAGTAATAATGTTTAAAATATCAGATCCATACTCTTTGGGAGGGGGTATAAATGATGAATAATTCATACAGCTTATTTAATTTTTAAAAACAGATTGGAAGCTCATCTTTGGTTCATGAAAACAGCACCAGCCTCTAAGTCAGTGCACTGAGTTATTAGGGTTGTGGTGATGAAGGGCTGGTGTGTCAGATGTATAGGCAAGGTGGAGGTGCTCAGTAGAGTTTCTTTTGCTCAAATAAAGCATTTCTTCCTTAAGTTTTAAATCTAAAATTCTGAGAACTGCTGCTGTTGGGAAACGGGGGGCCTGAGTTGAATTTTTCTACTATACATCCAATTGTCTGCCCCCTCACTCCCCAATAGAAATTCCTGTGGGTTCTGCCTGAAGCAAATTCTAAGATGAGTTTTTACAAGATTTTAGGTTTCCGGAAGTAAGATTGTTTTTCCTTTTTCTTTTTCTTGGAAGCAGAGACTTGATGCAGCAATTGAGCAGCCTGTAACTGGAACAACCTGGCTTGCACAGATAAAGGGTTTGAAAAAACTACCTTGCCCTGCTTGCAGCAATTTTCTGCTCTCAGAGAGCAAGTGTACCTGTGTACTTCCCAGATAGGTGGCTCAGACAAACTGCCCTTCATAGGGGCGGGTGAACAGATCAGCCCACCAGGAAAGACTTCATTCATGTGGATCCTGAATTTATTTGCAATTTGTGGAAGCAGCTCTCTGCAGCTGTTGGTAACTTGCTTTTTTCTTTTCTTTTCTTTTAAATGAGGGAATAAGGAAGGTGACTAAAGACCAGCTTGCTCCTGTGTCTTCATCCTTTTAAGAATTCTGTCGAGTTTTGGGGAACATTGTGTCTCGGTTATTGATGGTTTAGCTCATACCCTATATAGCGTACACTCCTGCATAAAAGGAACAAAGCTTAAAAGGGGCAGTAGAAAATAAAGAAGGAGAGAAGCAAAGGTCAATGGAGCTGGTTGCTCCGGAGCTGAAATCCCAGCTGGGCTCCCCTCCCCTTCTGCCTCTGAATGCAATTTGTACTCTGCATCCTTTGCTTTCCAGCTTCCTGTTTCTTTGCTGTCTCCCAGGGGGAGTTTATGGTTGCAGAGACAATTTCCTTAAAAGGCAGTCACCAGTAGCAATTTGCTCAGGGGGAGGAAATGAGCAGGACACATTGTCACAGGAGCCTCATTCTGGGAGGATCTGGAGAGGTTTTGGGTCTCCAATACCGCTTAGGATACATCACGGGTAAATCAGGCCAGGCAACTGATCTGTCTTAGATTTTTAGAGGACATTTACTGGGGAGTAAGGAGCATCTTTGATGCCACTTGCAGACAGAATATTTCACATTCTGACGGCAGACATATTAAAGATGGGCTTGATTGTGTATTCATGTTCTGAGGCCAGGGCAAACAAGTTTCCACAGGCGGTGGTCCCCACTGGCCAGTGTTCTTCTCTCCAGAGACTCCAAGGTCATTACAGAATAAATGGGAGGGCAAATTTCCAAATTACTGGCCTTAGATAAAAGCTGGACTCCTCCTGGAAGAGTGGGCTATGTATCCCTCCACCCATTACTCATCCTCATCGCTGTCTTGTCTCTTTCACATCCTCTTAACCCCTTCCTTCCCTTCCTTCTCTTCCTTCCTTCTTGGCTTGCAGAGATTCTTGTCCCCCATCACCAACTCCCCCCTTCCCCCACCAATTTCCAACAGAGATCAAGTTTCCTTTCTGGTAAAGATGCCTTGTTTTTCACTCCAAATATAAGGATATCCATCTTCACTTCTAGCACTGGAATTATGTATTCCTAAAATCATTTTAACCCTGAGAGAGTCTTTTCCAGCCCCCACAAGAAGTACCACATCAAAATAGTCTCTGGTTAAGACAGTAATGCCCCAAATACCATCCAAGTTGCCTTCAGAGGAAAATCCATCTGTACATCAAAGTTAATATTGCTTTGAATTATTTATCCCAATTCAGTTACATAAACATTTACAAATGTAACAGTGACAATGGATTAGCAATGCTTAATGAAAGGAGAATCATCACAGGCTAGAGATGTCTGTTGGCAATCTCTTCTTGTACATGCATGTGAATCTTTCTACTGATATCTGTCTGTTGTTGCTATATGTCAGATTCGTGTTGTCTTTCATACTTAGAGCAAGATGACCTGCATATGCTCAAAAGCATTGCCTATCATGTTTTCATTTACTCTTGTATTGGTGCAATACTGCATATTGTCTTAGTTTAATATGGTATATTGTATGAGGTCCTAAGTTTGAAGGCGTATTCATAGCATATCAGTCTACAAAGTAAAGATCCTGCTGTTTCACAAGCCTAATTTTAAAAGAATAAATTTCAGAGAGACTGGCATTTTAGATGTTGCTATTTGTTTGTGTCTGGAAAACAAAACAAAACTAGCACAAGGAAAAGAAAACCCCCAGAAGCCTAGAACCCATGAAAGAAAGCCTGGGCACCTTCAGCACTCAAGGTCCTCTAGCTGCCCTGCCATTCTCACCCTGAGTTGCAGGAACCCAGGGCCTTCAGGCTAGATGCAGTTGCCTGGAGACCCAGACTAGGGTGTCTTTTCTATGACTGCACACTTTAACATTTCTCTTCTGTTTACTCCATCAAGATATTTGAACATGTGTTCTGATCCTTCTCAGCCAAACATTCAGTTAAATAATCTCATACCTAAAGGCCTATGAGAACTTTATTTGCTAGGAATCTCCTGAGCCACCACCAGCGCAATGTCTTTGATAGACCTGGGAAAGGTGAATAAAGTGTGAACTTAGATAGGAAAGAAAAAAAAAGCGGGATATGGAAAGTTAATGTGCTTTTGCTCACCAGATTCCCTCTCTGCCTCCTAACTAAGGCTTGGAGCTTTGCACACGATCTGCATTTTGAGCTAGATGGTGTCAAATCTCAAGAAGAAAAGAGAGCAAAGGTGATTTAGAGGACTACTGTATCTAGATGTACTTTAAATTTGCAACTGTGCATAAGATCTTGTGATATGTAACAAGTCAGGTGTTGGAAAGGGAACTATAAGTAGATTGGATGGTCAATTATGATGGGAAAATAGGGTGATGGCAGAATTTCAATGCATAAGAAAAGCACTGCTCACTAAATGAAGGTAATAAGCAAATGACAAACTCTGAATCAATAGTAAGAAAAATATTATGAAAAATAGACAATTATTTAGAAGGTGAAAACCCTAATAGAAAAAATAAATAGTAAGTTTGAACTGACAAATCAAAACTGAAAGAACAAATGCTCAATAGGTGTGAAAAGTAATTAAAGATATAGAAGTTAAATGAAATAAGATTTTTTTTACTGTGATTCTGGCGGCAAAGTGTTTGTGTTTTGGTTTTTATAAATGCAAACCTGAATTGATGAGGTTACAATAAAAAGATAAACACATTTTATAGTGATAAGAACATGTATCAGTACAACTTTTTTAGAGGGAAATTTGGTATTTTCGTGAAAAATTTAATTCTCCGTTCATATTTTTTGACAATACAACTCAACTTCCAGAAATCAATTACCATGAGATAATGAAAGTAGTATACAAAGGCTCAACATGAATATGTTAATTTCAATTTCAAATAGAAATGGAAAACAAATAAATACCTGTAAGAAGGTAGGTTCAGGTTGGGAAGCTATTACTTTGCTATTAAAATATGGGACTCAGGAATGAGTCAGTTCTACGTGGCTTCGTTACATCTCTTCTCCAAGAATACCAGAGGGAAATTACATTCTCACATGCAGGAAAAGAAAACCGGCAGTGTGAGGCAAGGTTATACTTTAGCTGGGTTCTGACTCTATACGTCAGGTGGTCTGGGATGCAGAAACACTCTGTTTTACCAAATAAGCTTGAATAAGCTAGAGGAGAGAAAGATGGAGAGAGAGAGGGAAAAAAAAGAGAAAGAAAAAATATAAATATGTTCTTCCCAATAACTATCTCCAGACCTACTACCTAACTGAGGCTACCACCTTCAGCTGTTCAGAGTATTGTGTAACTTTTCCATGCATGGGTTCTACTTGTGAGAAACAGAATTAGAAAAACATATGAGTGGATCTTCTGCCATTTCAGAAGAAGCTGTGCTTGGACCAACGTGGCTTCAAAGTAAGGAGAGAGAGTGAAAAATGGAAATGGCTGAGAACATGGAGGACTCTATCCATTTGAAACATCACTGCCAGAAAAATAGTCTTAATCTATTCTTAAACTTGAGCAATGTGCTCTCCTTGAAATTACAGTGGAGGCCAAGAAGGTCCATATATTTCATAATTCTTGGGGCATGTATTTGTATGATTTAATAAGATAAAAGCATTAGTAAACATGAATATAAAGAGTAGAATGAGAAAATGGGGAGTTTTTTTTTTTTTAACAAAGGTAGTTATAGTTTTGATGGTCTAGGTTTAACAGCGTAAGAATTATACATATTTATAGAAAAAACACTATGTATGATAATGATAGTGGATAGCTCAAAGTAGTGAAATTAGAGGTGAGTCAAATTTAATTTTATGCAAATTTTAGGAAACATGATTATGGGATAGTACAAAGTTCAACTTTCACTTCTAGCCCGATGGAGTAGCTGCTATCAGTTTCCCCCTCCTGCCATAAACAACTAGGAAACTAAGCATAAAGAAAAAACGAATGTTTGCAGACATTGGAAAACAGCACAGAACTGAGATCCTTGAGATAAGGGTTAAAAACAAGATGAGCAAGAAAATTACCCTGGTTTTCTGCTTAAAAGCACTTTCTAACTGTAGTGTGGGAAAGAGGGATCCAAGCAGAGAAAGGAGATACTCTGAAGCTGAAAAGGCAGAGATGGGAGTTTGGGGAGCCTGAAGCATCTGGAATATGTGGGAAAGAATACTGGAGAGGTGGGAGCTAGACAAAGATCTTCAGAAATCTACAGAGATCCTATTGAGATCTTGGCTGGACACTAAGGTATATGTGTAGAAGATTGAGAGTCCATGAGCTCACAATGGAGTGAGGTATGTTTAAGTTTTTATGAGCCATAGTAGAGATACCTCATGGAACAAAGTATTCTGTGGATGGCTCAGAAGGATCATGCCTTAATAGTAATTCTGAACTCATCAGAGTAAGGGGTGCTGTAGACATACCCTAACAAACCTTAAAAATAAGTTTCAGAAGGGTTGAGGAGGCCCACACGTACCTTAATGGGGTACCAAAACAAAAAAACTGACATTTTAAAAGCAGTTAAAATCCAGATACTCAATTGAGTAACATTTATTCTGCATCCAGAAAAGTATACTTGATATGCAAAGAAGCAATAATTACGTCCAATAACCACAATAAAACTCTATCAAGACATGATAGAATCAGCAGAAAAGGGACTTTAAAGCAGCTGTAAAAATATATTCAAGGATGTCTAGGAAAACATAAATATAATAAGGAGAGGACAGAAGGATATAAAAATGGTTTTTGTGTTGAGAAAGGTAATATCTGAAATTAGTACTTTACTAGAAAGTCTTATCAGCAGATGCGACGCTGAAACAGAAAAAAAAAAAAAAAACAGAGAATTTGAAGGCAGTATAATAAAATTACCCTAACTGAAACATAGAGATAATGAAAGGCTGAAAAAAAATTTAAAGAGATTTATTGACCTATGAGCAACAACAGTCTATCCATGTCGTTATAATCTCAGAAGGAGAACAACTGGGGCAAGGGTAGGGGCAGAAAAAATATTGAAAGAAGGAGTGGCCAACATTTTTCCAAATGTGATACAAAATATCAGCTACCGATAGATAAATTTTACTGTATCCTAAGTAGGATAACCCCAAAGACAACCACAACAAGGCACATTATGATCAAACTGATGAAAACCAATAATAAAGCAAAAATCTCAAAACAGAGAAACCTCTTTATATTATATTATGCTATATTATGTTAACAGAAATAACAGTTAAGATAGATTTCTTGTCAGAAACAATGCATGCCATAAAGACAAGGAACTTGAAAGTGCCAAAAGAAAAGCTGTGAACTTAAAGTTGTATAGTAAGGAAAAATACTCTTGTTTTGTTTTAAAAAAAGGAGAGAAATTAGTGCCAGCAGATTGGCACCAAAAATGTTACAAGAAGTTCTTCAGAATGATAGAATGTTAAAACAGATGGCAACTCATATCTATACAAAGAAATGAAGATTACTGCACATGCTGAACAAGTTAGACAATGTAGATACATTTTTATAGTTTTTACAGTGTAAAAATATGATTGACAGTTTAAGGTATAAATTGTAGCAATGTATCTTTGTGATCTGATAATTTTCTGTAGTGGTAAGCTCTGATTGCTTTCTCTTTATTATTTGTATATCTTCTGTGGTTTTTGTTTTGTTTTGTGGTTACCATGAGGCTTACATAAAATTTCTTTTATTCATAATCTATTTTAAGCTGATAACCACTTCAGTTCTACTGCATCGGGATTTTTACCCTCTCAACAACTACTTGTTATTGATGGCACAATTTACATCTTTTTATATTTTATATTCCTTAACATTTATCATAGCTTTAGTTATTTTAACCATTTTGACTTTTAGCTGTCATACTAGGGATATGGATGGTTTATACATCCTTAGTACAGTATTGGAGTATTCTGGGTTTGACTATGTATTCACCTCTACTGGTGAGTTTTATGCTTTCACATGTATTTATGATAGTTTGAATCATCCTTTCATTTCTTCTTGAAGAATTTGCTTATGCATTTCTTGTAGTGTGGGACTAGTGAAGATAAATTTCTTCAGCTTTTTCTTGCCTGAGAAAGACTTTATTTCTGCTTCATTTCCAAAGGATAGATTTGCTGGGTATAACATTCTTCTCTGGCAGCTTTTTTCCTTTCAGCACTTTGAATAAATCATTCCATTCTCTCCTGGCCTGCAAGGTTTGTGCTGGGAAATCTGATAGCCTAATGTGGATTCATTTATATGTGATTTGACATTTTTCTCTTGCAGCTTTAGAAATTCTCACCTTGTTTTTGATTTTTGACAGTTTTATTATAACATGCCTTGGAAAGGACCTCTTTGGGTTCCATCTATTTGGGAAATGTTGGATTTCATAAATCTGCATGTCCATCTCTCTCCCAGTTTCTGGGAAGTTTCAGCAATTATTTCATTAAATATGCTTTCTGTTCCTTTCTCTGTCTTTTTGCCTTCTTTAAATCCTATAAAGTGACTGTTCACTTAGTGGCAGCTAATAAGTCCCACGGTCTGTCTTTGCTCTTTTTATTATTTTTTTCCCTCTGACTAAATCATTTCAAAATTACTGTCTGTCTTCACATTCACAGATTCTTTCTTCTGCTTGATCTAGTCTGCTGCTGAAGCTATTTCTGTTGGGTTCTTTTAAAAATATCTATCTCTATTGAATGTTTCATTCAGATATTGAATGATTTTCCTGATTTTATTGAATTATCCATTTTTATTCTCGTATCTCACTGAGTTTCTTAAGGTCATTATTTTGAATTCCCTTTCAGGTAATTCATTAATTTCTATCTTTGGGATCAATTACTGGAGAATGATTGTGTTTCTTTGGTGATGTTATATTGCCTTGCTTTTTCATGTTTCTTGCATTCCTGTATTAATGTCTGTGCATCTGCTGTTGCAATCACCTCAGTGGTCTAGTCTTCAGGAGTCTGTGGCAGTGATGGTGGTGCACAGGCTATTAGGGTAAAAGTTTTAGAGATCCTCCTGTTCTTGTCTTTCCTAGAACAGGGCATCTTAGCTGAAGGGGAGTCTTAGCTGAGGGGATCTCTCTTGGTCCTGGGTCTCACTGGCCACAGTGATACTGGGATCCAGGGCACAGATGCTTGGAACAGCTGTGGAGCTGGATTCCTGGGCTCAGGGTCTTTTGAAACTATGGTAGCATCTGGGATTTGAAGTGAAGGGTTCACTTTCCAAGGCATGGGTGGGTGCAGATCTACTAAGCTAAGATCTGTTGCTCAGGGACATATTCCAGCAGCTGCAGTGCAAGGGTCTGGAAAGTAGCTGTGATTCTGACTCTGAGGGGCAAGGTGCAGCACTGGTATGGCTCAGGAGAAGAAAAGGCACTTCAGAGGCTTGGGTCCTGGGAAGCAGGGCACTGCTGCAATTTGGAACTCAGAACTAATCAACAGGACACAGTGGGAGCTCTGGCTCCAGGGGATGAGGTAGCATGCAGTAGTGACTCTGGGATGGTGGGGCACAGTCATAGCCCAGGCTTCTGTGAGGCCAGACGCAGCAATAGTAAGGATCAAAGAATGGCAAAATGTCCCTGTTGCTTGGGCTGCAGGGAGAGAGGAACAGTGCAACAGTGACTCTATTCATTGGTGGGGCACCTCAGCAGCTCGGACTGTTGTGGGGGATGCAGTCCAGTTCCAGGTAGGAAGAGCACTATGGCTGTTCAGCCTGGAGAGTGAAGATGGCACAGTTCAGCCTAGGTTCTGATTCCCTGGGATATGAGGTGCTGCATCTGCTTGGCTCAAAATGTAAAGCTACATGGGTTGGCAGAATCTCTGTCTCGTAGGACCTGGGGCACTATGTCAGCTGTGGCACTGAGGGGTGCAACTGTTTGTTTGGGTGTGGCAGAGGCTCAGAGCCCTTGGGGGTGTGATGCTGCCACATTTGTGTCCTGTGTGTGGGAGTCAACTGCTTTGGCGTGCAGGAGCCTGAGGTCCCTTAGGGATTGGACACTGCCTCAGTTGTGGTGCTGGGGGTAGACTGTTCTAGTGTGCAGGAGGATTGCGGTTCCTGGGGATAGGGCACCACTTTAGCTTGGGTGTACAGAAGATGTACAGAAGAGGGGGAACCAATGACTGGATTGGGGGTATATGGAGCAACTCTGCAGTGCCTTGGCCCTATGGGGTAAGGTATAGCAGAAGCTCGGCCCAGGGATGGCATGCTACCAGGTGGGCATTTTGCAGGGGCCACAAAGCCTCAGGGATGGAGGGATGCATGGATCCTCATTCCTGGAGCAGAACCCACTCTAGAAGTAGCTCTGGTTCTAAGATGGTGCAGCACAGCAGCAGTACAGGCCAGGGGAGTGGGGAGTGGGCACAGCACTGGCTCCTTCTTTGGGAGTAATTCAGTGTCTGGACTCTGGGCAGCTCCTTCAGCTGGGCTCACAGTCCCTGAGGACTGCACAAGTCTCTGATAGTGATGACTGCAAGTGTCTGCAGTTGTGGCTGGGGCTGCTGACATCCTCTTGCTTACCTGTTCCCTGCAGGAAGGAGTCATTCCTGATTCCAAGCTGATCTTGACTGGGGGATGGGGTGTTGGGTGCAAGATGTTTTTCCTTCTTTCCTAGGTGGCCATCCCGGATTTCTGTGCTCTGCAGGATTTGTGTTGCTTGTTTGCTATTCTCCACAGCTTTCCTTTAGTTGTTTTGGTTGAAATGGCATTTAAAAAAATTTCTTTCCTTCCTTCCTTCCTTCCTTCCTTCCTTCCTTCCTTCCTTCCTTCCTTCCTTCCTTCCTTCCTTCCTTCCTTCCTTCCTGTTGGCTGTCTTCCTCTGAAGATACAGAATGACTATTTCTTTTAGCCAAATTGCAGTTTTGTAGGTTATACTTACAACTGGGATATTTTTCTCCTCTGTTTAGTTTTGTGTCTCCAAACCTGTATTCCTTTCCTGTTCTTGTGGAGTTATGGTCACAACGATCTTAGTGCCATTCTGTGTAGGTGATACAGAGCTGAGATGCAGAAGAATGGAAGAAAGGAAGTCCTTGTAGGAAGGATTTGAACGGTTTGATGAGACACTAGGAGGAGTGTGAGTTCAGAAAAGGGACTGCTCTGGGATTGTCTCAGCATAATGGTGACTACGTTGTACATTTATGGTGTTGCTTATGATTCAATTGTTATGACCTTGGAAAACACAGTGATGTTGGAAGAAGGTTGTCTGGTGCAACAGGAGGAGGCTGTTGAAAGTTAGAGCAACACCTCAGAGACAGACTCTGGTCAAGGGGTCCAGCTGTAACAAGATTGGTTTAAGGAACATTTAAATGCTCCCCAGTGATAAAGACCCTAGTTCTTCAAAAATATCATAGTGATCTTCAATAGTTCATTTTCATTTTAAAAGAGAGGAAAGGATCTCCACTTACAATTTTACACAGCAATGTATTAGAGAATAAAATTGGTGAAATACTGGGTGTAACAGGCTGGGATTTGAACCCTATGTTTTCATCATTAAAGTATAATAAGACCCCCATAGACTGGTTAAATTTATATTTTGATTACAGCTGAAGTCAGTACTCATTGTAAATACTATACATAATAAATAAGTTATTTGATAATAACATGAACTATTATTTGATACATAAATATAGTGATAAAATTTCATTTAAAAATTATAATATTTGGTTAAAACTTGGTTGGTGGAAAAATGTAACTAGTGCTATTGACAAAGACACAAGATGATACTTAACTGTGTAAAACTTTTTAATTTTTATATTTGCCAAAGTGATATCTTTTTTTCCAGGATGAACCAGATAATTTACCTTAATCATCTGAAAGGCAAAATGTTTCCTCTGACATTATCTCATTATTCATGAATAAGTTAACCTCAGTTCTAAAACAATGAAGAAAGGGCAAAAGTCCATGGAACCCCGTTGAAATTCATGCTTAATCTCTTTATAAATTGAGTGCAAAATTTAGCATAGACACCTGTTTAAACTTCAGATGCATTCATTTCATCCAGCTTAGGAGTGGTTACTGAGATAAAAGTGAAATGGGATATAATAATTTTAGCAACAGCTGTCAGTTTTGAGGTTTATATTTAATTTAGTTTGGATTGGATACTAGGAGGAATACATAGCCCTGAGATCATATAAAAATACACAGGACTAAGGCTGGGCGCAGTGGCTAATGCCTGTAATCCCAGCCTTTTTGGAGACCAAGGCGAGTGGATCACTTGAGGCTATGAGTTCAAGACCAGCCTGGCCAACATGGTGACACCCTGTCTCTACTAAAAATACAAATTTAGCCGGACGTGGTGGCATACGCCTGTAATCCCAGCTACCTGGGAGGCTGAGGCAGGAGAATTGCTTAATTGGAGGTGGAGGTTGCAGTGAGGTGAGACCATGCCATATATGTATATATGTATATACATATATACACACATATAACACAATATAATGTAAATGTATATACAGAAATAAGTAAAAAATGTATATATATGTAAATACCCACACACGCAGGATTAAGATTCTGAATGGAGTCCCGTTCCAAGTTACTTTAGTGATGTGCTTTGCTGTTAGCTCTTTTCGTATTCTCCTCACTCTTCTCTTTCTCCCTCTTCTTCTCCTTCCCTTCACTTTTCTCCTCTTCTCTTCCTCCTCCTTCTTCATCAACACGGCAGTTGAGAACATTGTTTGCAGCAGTCAAGGGCTTATAAATTAACATTAATAATAGTGCTTTAAAGTTGCAAAGTAGAACTGAATTTTTAATTATATAGTAGGGAAGACAGAAGGAATGAAACATTTAAAACTTATTAGGTGTTACATTTGACAGCTTGTAAAAAACCATATTTTCCCATTTCACACAGAAGTCCTCAGAGAGGTTAAGGAAGTTGTTCAATGACGCATAGCTAGTGAGTGCGGGTGAATCAGAGATCATAAATCATTCTGCCTAATTCTGAAGGCTGTGCATTGCCCATGATATCATCCAGCTTTCCATGTGATCTCGGTGACTAGATAAACTTGGAAATGCGGTTCTACAGCTAACTGATGGAGATGAACAAATTTCTGAACGATTTTCAGAAGGAAACTATGTGAAAGAGATTCAGTGCAAAGACACATGATGAGAGCTACTTTGTGATGGTAAAAAGGGTCCTGGGCAGTGGGTTCACATGCATTGCTGGAAGTAGAGTGTGAAGAGTGATCTCTCTGAGGCGGCTACATAGAATGGCTCTGAGTGAATGTTCAGTATCGTAGATTGTGACTCAAGGAATCAATTGGTTTTCCAATATAGTGTATGTAACTTTCAAGGCAATTTCACTTTTGTTATCACATTTTAGTTTTCATAACATTTATGACCCTTAGGTAGGGGAAATCTATTCAATTCGTTGTATTGATGAAAAAATTAAAATCTAGAAAAGTTAAGTAGCTAATTAGTGGCAGGTTTTCTAATGTTTCTGAATATGCTATTTCTCTTGCTTGTAATCTTTCCAGATTTGCTTGAAATGTAGAGCACTTCGTGTTCCTTTTCTATCCTTCTTCCCCAGTCTCCTACTCATGAATCTGACACTCAATTCACATTGACCTCTCAATCACTCTCAAACTGCTTTGGCCTTTCTTGTCTTTCTATGGTCGTCTTTTTGTCCTCTGAAATATTAATACTTCCTGTTCCTTGCTGCCTGTTGAAATCCTATTGGTCTTTGAGTTCAGCTGACATGTCATTCCTCCAAGAAAGATCTTGAGAAAACTGAAATTGGAAATGATCATTGCCTCCTCTGCATTCTAACAGAATTGGTTGCATCATTTGTGTGTCATTTGTTGCTTATTGCTGTGTATTATTTTTGTGTCACTTTTTAATTTCTCCATTTAGTTCAAGGTTTTTGAGGTGAAGAACCACACCTATTAAATCTCATCTCAGTGACAAGCACAGTGGCAGAGAACAGACATTCAATAAATATTGTTTAAATTCAAGTAGGGAATAGTTAGTGACCAACTAATTCGGTCCAGACATACAGAAGGCCAGACCTTGCTAATAAGCAGTCTTACATCATTTTAGTTGTTGACAGCAACATCAGCTAAGCTAACAAGGTTGCCAAATGGAGGTTCTTCTAGTACTGGTTGAATTCTGTAATACTGACAATTTGTCCTAGTCCACTTATTGTATTATTTTGTGGATAAAATTTAAAGCTCTTATATTTCTCAGTTTTTAAAATTAAGGTTTTCCCTCCTTCTGTTTCTGTTGACAATATTTCTTTGCTCACTCCATTTTTATATGCTTTCTACACAGCACTAAAGTAAATGCCAGTCTAGCTCCTGTCAAAATAATTACAAGTGGACCCAATCTGGACTGATGAGCTTTTATGGAATCTTTGAAAATCCTCCTGGTAGAGAGGAGAAGCATGAATATTTTAGGCTTTGTTGCACAGAAGATAGTAAACTTGTCTTGTAAACCTAGGACTGAGAACTGACTTTTCTGCAAACAAGGCAAGTTAAAAGTTCTACTCTTTTCCTGTGGCAACCTCCTTCAGCTTTAAGGTTCAGCTGAAATTTCATTTCTCCAAGACAGGTCTTGAGAAAGCTGGAAGTGGAAGTGATCTTTGCCTCCTCTGGATTCTAAAAGAACTTGGTTGTGTCATTTGAGTGTCTTTTGTTGACTATTGTTGTTAATTAGTTTTGAATATAATACTATAACTAATAATAATGGGATATATCATATGTGTTTAATATGTGTTTGTTAGCTGAAATGTAGAAATATAATATTTTTTAAATGCCCTATTGAATGTCACCTCTGGAAGAACTGAAGTGCTTTTAAATTATCTTTCTTTCTAGCTCTTTGTAGACAGGATCTTAATATTAAAGCTTAGTGCTAGAGAATAACAACTCACACTTTTGAGAGGCCAGTGTATGTAGGTGGAATGAAGCCAGTGGTTCAATTACCAAAATGGGAATAAGCCTGATTAGCTTCATTTGGCCTGCAGGGTTTTCAATCTTGTTTGAAGACTTATGACATACTGCAGTTAGATCCTCAGAGTTTCCAAAGGCTAAAAGCATTGATGATGTTTAATTAAAACTTTTAGTGTTTTAAAAGTTGAATAATACAATAATTAAGAATCTTTTAGCAATGCAGTGGCAGTAACTTATAAATTGAGCTGAAGAATCTAATTAAAAATCTCCAGCAACCTTGAATCAGATACTTGCCAGGGAAGAATCTGAAATTTGCAAGTTTCATTAACAAATCGATACAAAGAAAAATTTTAAATTGTCAAGAATTCACCTTTGCTTCTAAGAAAAGTTAATTATTATGTGGCACTTAAATGGTATTTTTATTTTTCGAAAGCACTTTTCTATTGACAGTCTCATTCAATTCATTATAATTAAGTGTCGGGTTTTATTTATTAAATTACAAATGAAACAAGAACTTTTTTTGTAGATTTGTAAGACCAAATTTTAAGCAATATGCCAGCTACAAATGCTTTAATGCATTGAGGTAGTGAAATTCTATATGGATCTGAGACTTTCATAACACAGAAGTCCACATAGACTATACCTCAGTGTAAGTTAATTTTTATCCCAAACATGTTTATAGACTCAAGAAGGACCTTCTTTTATCAATTTATTAGTTAGGCTAAAGCAACTTCATGTAATGTGGAGTCTAAGATTTTGGTGGCTTAGCACAGAGTAGTCCAATGAAATCATTCGTGATCTATGCCCTTCCTTGAGGTCAGTCATTCAAGGACCCAATTTCCTTTCATCTATGTCTTTGCCTCTTCTCCGGTGCTTCAGAGGACTATGCATTAAGCTGGCCGATGGGGGAAAGGGTAAAGAAGGTGCTTCTACTTCTTAACCACATTGGCGTAAAGATGACATATGTTATTTCCACTCACAGCCCATCATCAAGAACTAGTAACCAAGGCAGACTTTCTGGGTGTCCCAAAAGAAAAGAAACTGGGTTTGGTAAACAACCAACCCACCTATACAGCATTTTATTTTTGAGTTACTTAAAGTGGCTTCAATTCCCCAAACACCTCCTTTTCTGTGCTGTCAGATATCTAAAATTTTTACAACTAGAATCAAATGTTTTTAAATTTTACTTTTAAAAATTTACATAAGAGTTATGGACATATATGGATGTAAGGTCTGGAGGAAAGATATGTTGGTGCTGGGGACGTATTGATGCATTGAAATGTGAGTTTGACTTTGGCTCAACAAGGCAGTCAGATCACATGCCTATATTTCTTTTTCTCTAAAAGTTATTAAAATGATAATAAAGAATTAATAAGGAAAACCTAAACAAAACAAAGCACCATCTCTAACATAGGGTTGGGGTGGTGGATCATTAGTAGAAAAGAGAGTTCAGCAACTTCGTGAAGATTACAAGCATGAGCCACCATGCCCAGCATGAGTCTCAACTTTTACTCGACATCAAAGTCCCCTGAATGGTGTAGTAAAACACAGGTTACTGGAGGTTCATCCTCAGAGTTTCTGATTCAGTGGAACTGGGATAGGACCTGAGAGTCAGCATTTCTAGCAAGTACCCAGGTGACAATGATGCTGCTGATCTGGGAACCTCACTTCGAGAATCGCTGCTCTACAGTTCTGTAACGGCGAGCTGCTCCCTTTTCAGCTGATCTCATTAGCTCCATCTAGTTTAGAGCCCAATTTCCTTCACTCTGTTTCCCATCACTGCTACCCTATTCCATGTGCAGCATATTAGACATTCCAGTATTATGCCTTCCCTAGGCCAAACTAAAAACTAGAAAAAGAAAGGATTCACTGGAAGAAATTGAATAACCTATCTCGCAACAATCAAGGAAGCCAATCTGATTGTGGTGCCGCTTCATGAAGACTTGTGCATCCTGGCACTTAGGAACCCCCCAGCTACCTGCTAAATGACTCTGAAGTGAAGCCTGATGATGGACTTTTTTATCTGCACACACAGAATTAACCAATCAGCGTGAGGCAGGTTTGTAATATTCCAGGAAAAAAAAAAGCAAAACCCATAGGAAAAAGACCTTAACAAAAAGTAACTCAGGATATAGAAAAAAATTTAAAATAACTAATGGCCTTCAGAAAGATTTAGAAAAATATTAACTCTGCAAATAAGATCAGATGATCCTCGAAACATTAGTAAGTTAGAGAATAAGAATTAGTGTTGGGAAATTATTAGGAATCTATAATTCAGTGATATGGTTGCAATGTAATTTTGAGGAAAATTTTACTAGCTACAGAAAAAAGACAAGTAGAGAGAAAGATAAATGAAAAGATGAGGGATACGGAAGACTGAAACTGGAGGTAAGTGTTTGACTAAGGGAAGATTCAGAGAAAATAGACAGAAGGACATTATAGAAAAGTATTAAAAGAGAAATCTTAAGAGCCACAGTGTACTGCCTAAAGATGGAAAGGATTCAGTGAGGAGGGAAGCACATAAGGAACTGCGGAAAAGCCTACACCCAGACAAATTGCTGTGAACCTTTAGAATGCCAAAGTCAATGAGAGATTCTCAAAGCTCCCAGAAAACAAAACCAGGTCACATCCAAAGAAATGAGACTCAGACAAGTATTACATTCACATCCACAATACTAAATGCTGAAAGGAAATGGAGAAGTGATTTCAAAGGTCCGAGGGAAAATTATTTTCCAGGATTGTTAAGAAAATACCAAGTCAAACAATCTGGATGAGTAGAGAATAAAAAATAGAGACATTTACAGAAACTAAGAAGTTACTTCTCAAACTTTCTTAGGATGTTACTGGAGGATTTTCTTAAGCAAAATGAGGAGGCTAAGAGTGTGGAAGACATGGGATCCAAAGAAAGGTGGATCCAGGGTGACCAAGAGAAGCAGGAATATCAGGATGCAGCTTTGCAGCAGGCCTGGAAGCAGCAGTCCAGACAGAAGGAAGAAAACAGAGGCTCTAACAGGGAGGCATTTAGCAAAAAATGGTGTTCATAGATTTCAACTGATCCCTAGGAAGGTCGAACTACCTAAAAATGTATTAAAGACCATATGAAAAAATAAGACAACTAGAAACTCCAGACAAATCCAAAAAGCTACACAAAACCAGTGAAATCAATCCTAAGCAACGACTTGGTTCTACAGCAAATAGTACTCGGAAAAGGAATAACAAACAAAACATGATTTACTTCCTGTTTTCATAATAAACCACAGATAAAGCGCAGAAGACAGGTATGGCCTTGGAAAGGAATGCAAGTATTATCAACCTTGACAATTTACAAGGTTGAGATTTAAGAAAATATTATCTCTGCAAATAAGATCAGGTGATCTTTGAAACATTAGTAAACTAGAGAACAACCTTTATCTCGACAAGAGATATTTCCTATAGTTGCTGTGAAAAGAAATATAATGGTGAACATTTATTTAAAGTTACAAAAGTAGTTAATAGAAAAAAAAAAGCAGGTAAAGAATCATACTGACAGGATTATTAAGAGAAGGCTTGGGATGATATAAGAGTTAAATCTTTTGTCGGAATAGCGAGTCAGTAAATGTTATTTCAGATTCATCTATCAAGGAATATAGTGCAATAACAGATTATTTAAAAGTGGATGATAATCAGAAATGTAAGTTTAGAAATAGTTTTTGTGTGTGTGGGGTGGGGAGGGGGACAGAGTCTTGCTCTATCAACCAGGCTGGAGTGCAGTGGCGTGATCTCAGCTCCCTGCAACCTCTGTCCCCTACTGGGCTCAAGCAATTCTCTCACCTAAGCCTCCCAAGTAGCTGGGATTACAGGCGTGCACCACCACGCCCAACTAATTTTCATATTTTTAGCAGAAATGGGGTTTCACCATGTTGGCCAGGCTGGTCTCGAACTCCTGACCTCAAATGATCTTCCCTCCTTGGCCTCCCAAAGTGCTGGGATTACCGGTGTGAGCCACCATGCCCAGTTTAGAAATAGTTTTAAGAGTTAAGTAGTGTTACTGCTATAGTTTGGATATTTGTCCCTTCCAAATCTCATGTTGAAATGTAATCCCCAGCATTGGCGGTGAGGCCTGGTGGGAGGTGTTTGGATCACGATGGCAGATCCCTTATGAATGGCTTGGTGCTCTACCCATGGTAATGAATGGTAATATGTTCACATGAGATGTGGTTGTTTAAAAGGGAGTGGTACCTCCCAAATCCCTTCTCTCTTTTGCTCCCACTGTCACTGTGTGACATTCCTGCTTCTGCTTCGCCTTCTGCCATGGAGGCCTCACCAGAAGCTAAGCAGATGCCAGCACCACACTTCTTGTACAGCCTGCAGAACTGGGAGTCAATTATACCTCTTTTCTTTACAAATTATCCAGCCTCAGATTCAACACAAAAACAGCCTAACACAGTTACCCTGTAAGAAAAACTAGAGACTGTTAGGCATGGGGCAGGAAAGTTTATTTTTAATTTTAATCTCTCTATTTGATTTAATTTTTCAAACCATATGAATAGATCCATTTGATCAAAAACTTAAAAACACTTTTTAAGAGTTGGAGTTAAGATAACTGATACCCTTTTGTGTCTATGGCTGGTCTCATGTGATGAAGACAGCATTTGACAGCAGGGTCTCAGATGAGACGTTACAGGCCTACCTGGGAATCAGGTAATCATCAGGCCACATTTGACTCTGAGATAAGTTTTCTCCAAGATTTGTAAGTTCCAAAACCCACAGTATAATTTCAGGCTATCCTCAAATTCTTTCACTGATACAAAAATTAGGTAATAATTCACATTTGTATGTAAGGGTAGGAGTGGGTGATGTAGACTTACCAGAAATGAGTTTATTGCTAAAAATTTTGCAGCAGTTGAGAAATTTCTGACCTCTTCTTATTGAATGGCCTTGTCTCATGCTTTGATATTTCTCACAGGCCATGTTCAGCATCTTTAATGTCCTAGGGCAAACTTCAAAAACCCTAGAATTATTGCAAATTAGCTATTGCAAACATACGACTGCTCTGGTCGCTTGAAGTCATCCTGTCTTCAGTTAGAGCAAATAGGAGAAAAATGATGTTTTACTGAATGCTTAACCCATTTGTAATTATTATCAAACTTGTAAGAGACAAGGTTATAATAGCCTTCTAGTTTGCAAACAAAAGTGGGGACAAGTAGTTGTAGGATAGAAATAAAATCAAGTTTCCCTAACACTGAAGCTTGTGTACACTCTAGTATCTTGCTCTTCACTCTTTACAAAGCTCCCTTACAACTAAATCAAACCAAACAAACAGGGCAACAGGGCTGGTTTTTTGGTGGTGGTGGTGGGTGAGGGGCAAGTTCTCTGGCATGGAGGCTTTCAGGCATAAGCTCCAAGGCCATTCCTTTTCAGGTTGTTTTAGAGAAGGTTCAAGCACAAGTGGGTTGGAATTGGGATCTGAGATCTCTCCCAACAATGGGATTATATTTATGTTATCTCAAGAGCATGTTCAAAGAAAAATTATTCATATCAGATAATCTACTTAGGATGTGAGGTGATAAACTCCAAGTCATACTCCAATTTGATAAAAACAAACAAAACAAACAAAAAACAGCTTAACTCGAACCCAAGTTTTGTAGGTCTCAGCCTTGAGTCTTCATATTAACTCGTGCTAACATCTGGAGCAGATAAGTTGCCCCCCCACACACTGGTGCTGATAGTTCTGTTTTAGGAAGAGGGACTTAGCAATTCCAACGAAGAGCAGGGCTGGGATCAAAACAATCAACTCAGGAAATCTCAGAAATTATTTATCTCTTGACTTTTCATTGCCTTGACTGTCTTTGCACATGGCTAATAGGAACCTGAAGAGGAGCCATCTCAAAAATGACAGCCAGAGGAGAGACTTGTAATTTGGCATGAGCTTTGATTGAGATATTCTGCAATTTATGGTTTTGGCAAGTGGAGACTAAAGGTAAAATAAATATGTCACAGCATTTGGGAACAAATATTTTTTAGTAAGTTTCCTCTGACCGTTAATTTGTCTTTGACAGATTACTCTCGAAGTAATGGACATGAATAGAAATGACTTTACCCAGAATGGCCTTATTATGGTGCATAATCCTTGTAATGTCTCATTTTATAGGGCTTAGAATCTTTAGAATTTGGCGACAGAGACCTAATCAAGACTGTCTCTCTTTTTTTTTTTTTTTAACGTTGGACGTCATTTTTTTAAAAGTCAAAGTGCCATCAAATCTATGGTCTAATGCACACAGCCAACAGACACATGAAAAAATGCTCATCATCACTGGCCATCAGAGAAATGCAAATCAAAACCACAATGAGATACCATCTCACACCAGTTAGAATGGCAATCATTAAAAAGTCAGGAAACAACAAGTGCTGGAGAGGATGTGGAGAAATAGGAACACTTTTACACTGTTGGTGGGATTGTAAACTAGTTCAACCATTGTGGAAAACAGTATGGCGATTCCTCAAGGATCTAGAACTAGAAATACCATATGACCCAGCCATCCCATTACTGGGTATATACCCAAAGGGTTATAAATCATGCTACTATAAAGACACATGCACACGTATGTTTATTGCAGTACTATTCACAATAGCAAAGACTTGGAATCAACCTAAATGTCCATCAGTGACAGACTGGATTAAGAAAATGTGGCACATATACACCATGGAATACTATGCAGCCATAAAAATGGATGAGTTTGTGTCCTTTGTAGGGACGTGGATGCAGCTGCAAACCATCATTCTCAGCAAACTATCGCAAGAGCAGAAAACCAAACACCACATATTCTCACTCATAGGTGGGAACTGAACAGTGAAAACACTTGGACTTGGGAAGGGGAACATCACACACTGGGGCCTATTATGGGGAGGGGGGAGGGGGGAGGGATGGCATTGGGAGTTATACCTGATGTAAATGATGAGTTGATGGATGCTGACGAGTTGATGGGTGCAACACACCAACATGGCACAAGTATACATATGTAACCTGCACGTTGTGCACATGTACACTAGAACTTAAAGTATAATAATAAAAAGAAAAAAAAATCTATAGTCTAATGATTTTCATATGCAGGGAGACACCTGCTTGCATAGAGATGAGAGTATTGAGAGTATTAATATGTTTTCCATCTTTAAAAATAAAGTGAACTAATGTAACCCAACATCTTATTAATGGTCAGAGTTAGGACCATATATAAGATTAGATTCCACCAAATTCTGGCTCATATATGGTTACCTAAATGACTGTTTCTTTGTATTTTCCAAACTAGATAAGTTCATTGAGTTGTCATCTCAATAGGCAATTAAATATCTAAGGTCAATGCTTCAGTGTTTTTTTTGGAAAATAGACTTCAGTTTGCCATAAAGTGTCAAAGAGGAACCAGCTGGATCTGAGTAATCTTAGATACCTGTGGCCCAGGCTGGGTCTACTCTTGAAGCTTTCTTGAAGAGTGAGAAGTTTTCCTAAGAAGAATATTAGGGGCTTTTAAAACTTTTTAATGACATCCCTACTTCCTTACCAACCTTCTATTTTCCAAGTTACTTCTGGTATAACGGGCATTTCTGTTTGTGGTTTCCAGGTAGGAAAAAATAGACTTAATTGCTCTTTCTCTTGGCAACTATCGTCTTTCCACAGAACTCTGGCCAGCTGGTTTACATTGACCTTCTTTTGTTTCCTGATATTTCCACCACCTGCTGGCTGCCCTTGTAGTCTTTGGTTGTGAAATTATAGGCACTATTAGTTTGAAGATATTAAGTGTTTGAAGCTTCTGATTTTATTTTATTTTTGTATGTTATTCACCCTTAAGACTCATGGTTCTACAAAGGGGAAAGGGATAAAGATATGTTGATAGATGGTGTGAATTCAAGCAGTGATCCCAAAGCTCATAGCTTATATCGTGACGCTTCTTACATGCATGTCAATTTTCTCGCCTTTGTAGAATCAACTAGTTGCCTTTTAGCTTACGCTCTTTAAGAATATGTTCTTTACAAATCTCAAGAAACAAAGAAATAAATCCAGGGTGATAGTGGCTATTCATATTCTAAAAGCATTATTTGTCTTAAGACAAAGAATTTCAACAAACACAGATAGATTCTGAATTTCTTTCTCAAAATGAAATTGTATTAGTTTATAAATCATTAAATATTAAAAGGAGAGATAAAAAGGTAGTTGATGAAAAATGGGAATGTGGCTTTAAAAATTGTAGGCAAATGCTGTGATCTACTAAGAAATATTGCACCCATTGTGTAAAATACCTTTAAAAGGATGATAAAAGCAAACTTCCAAAATGTTATTTTTTAAAAAGAAACGTTTTAGAATGCATTTCAACCAATAAGTCCATTAAATGTTTAATAAATGTCTACCATAATTTTGCCCAGTGTTAAATATGTTGAGAAGAACAAAGAATAAATGCAAGTTCTTGAGCCTTTGAGAAGCTTCCATTTTAGTTGAGGAGGCATGATATTCTACAGGCAATTAAAGCAAACCACAGGGTACAGAAATAGTCCACGGTTTCATTTAGTAAAACAATCGCCAAGCACTGTTACTGTTCCATATACAGAAATAATCAAATCAGCAAGAATCCCTTTTAGCATGTGGCTCCATGGAGGAGATGGGAAAATTACTCTTACAATCATGGAACTTCCTAGTTCTTAATTTGTTCTATGCTTTGCTATATTAAGGTCAAACAAGTCAAGGTGAATGGAAAACAAAGGATTTCTATTGTGGATGTTCAAATATTAGAAGTGGAATGACTGTGCAAAGTCTCCTATCACTTTCCAAGCATGTTATTTAGTGTTAGGAGAAAGAACAGGATGGAGGGGAGATCTGGGGAAATGGAGGAAGAAAGACCTTTAAAACATCCTGAAGGAATTCTCTATTTGTTCTCTTTCAATAATGATCAGATGGAATTTACTCTAACAGCAAGTCAAAGTATAATTCTCAATCTGCCATTTCCATGAACTCCATTGTGTAATTAACTTGCATTCCCTTTGCCTATTAAAATCAAATTTGGTCAAAGAAGAGGCATAAGTGGGTACACAGAGAACTGCTGAAGGTGTTTTTATGAAGGATTTTCAGAGCTTCCCTCCTAAACATCCTCTCATTACCTAATCCTATCCTCAAGGAGAAAAAAGAAAAAACAATGCTTTTTGGTTTCTTTCTGATCTGTCAAAACCCAAAAATGCAACACAGGCACTCACTGGATGCTATTAACTTTCAAAGGCCTTTGTATGAGATACTCAGGAGTCAATTTTCCTTCTTTGCAAGGTGAGCTTTTTGCCTACATTTTCCTTTACTTCTTTTTATTTATTTATTTATTTTTTTATTTTTAAAATTTTTTAAATTTTTATTTATTTATTTTTTTGAGACGGAGTCTGGCTCTGTCGCCCAGGCTGGAGTACAGTGGCCGGATCTCAGCTCACTGCAGGCTCCGCCTCCCGGATTTACGCCATTCTCCTGCCTCAGCCTCCCGAGTAGCTGGGACTACAGGCGCCCACCACCTCGCCCGGCTAGTTTTTTGTATTTTTTTTTTTTTTTTAGTAGAGATGGGGTTTCACTGTGTTAGCCAGGATGGTCTCGATCTCCGGACCTCGTGATCCGCCCGTCTCGGCCTCCCAAAGTGCTGGGATTACAGGCTTGAGCCACCGCGCCCGGCCTCCTTTACTTCTTATCACACTGTACTCCCTTAATTTCACAAGTCTTTTCATGCACGGGTCTCATCTTCCCTACCAAATTATGTGAGCTTTGAAAGCAGGGTTACTTCTTACACAACTCTCTTCCCCATCCGTCATAGACGGCCTGGTTCATAATAGACAGTAGGTGGGCCTTTGTTATGTTGGATGTTATAATGGATGATATGAAAGCTGGTTCACATGCTTTCAGGAAGATGTCTGGCAAAATGTAGTTAATGGAGTCTAAACAATTGATCCTAAATAAGATACAATAAGCAAGTAGCTCTCAAGGAACCGTGTTCCTAAGTCTTACCTTGGGATTGAGTTTTGAAGCCGTGAAGGCATGACTCTATCCTTGTAGGTGGCGATGGGCTTTTCTGGAAGGTGCTGTGTATTCCCATGGGCAATCATCCTAAAAGTGGGATGAGCCAGAAGGCAGGCCTTGAGGTTGGAAGAGGCACAGGACTTCTTCCACTTCTAATTACCCTTGGCTCTTAGGGAGAGACCCTGGAGCTGGCTTTGTGGTGAGAACTTGCTCCTTCTTTCCAGAGGAAAAACAAAAGCATGACCAAGACTTCCCTGGAAGTAGTGGAAGTAACTGTGGCAGCCATGCTCTAGATAGTAAATCCTTTAGAACCATCAAGGAAGAAATCTTGTTCTAGAGGAAGCTCTGAAGAGCTGGGACTCCTGTCTTCCACTGGAGAAGGGCAGTGTCCTATTTGGTAGAATACAAGGAGAGCTGGTCTCTGAGCACAGTGTTTAGATGATGGTGCCCAGACTAGTTCTTAGGGAAAACAATCCTCTGTGTGTGTGTGTTTGCGTGTGCACATTTGTATGCGTGTATATTTATTTTACAGATGGAATACTAACAGCTGTTACTCTGTCCTTCACCATTTACAGCTATGACCCAGCTATAAAAGTCACACAGATGAAAAGGCCATTGCTCTTTGTTGCCCAAGAAGCTGGGGGTTTTGGTAGCCCAGGGGCACCTGCACTCGCAGGTATGAAAGCGGTGCAGGCCGGGCGCGGTGGCTCAAGCCTGTAATCCCAGCACTTTGGGAGGCCGAGACGGGTGGATCACGAGGTCAGGAGATCGAGACCATCCTGGTTTACACAGTGAAACCCTGTCTCTACTAAAAATACAAAAAACTAGCTGGGCGAGATGGCGGCGCCTGTAGTCCCAGCTACTCGGGAGGCTGAGGCAGCAGAATGGCATGAACCCGGGAGGCGGAGCTTGTAGTGAGCCGAGATCACGCCACTGCACTCCAGCCTGGGCGACAGAGCGAGACTCCGTCTCAAAAAAAAAAAAAAAGAAAGCGGTGCATCAGGGACAGGGACCGCGACCGCCAGGAGGACAGTGGTGATAGCCAGAGAGTTTTAATCAGATGTGCAGAATGGCTGAGGTTTCTTAGGCCTGTTATTTTCACTAAATAGACTTTAGCTCTAGAATCTGTACTTTATTAAACCCGTGTTACTTCTATAGTATTCACTTTATTAGGAGCAATTTCTTTTTTTTTTTTTTTTTTTTTGAGACGGAGTCTCGCTCTGTGGCCCAGGCTGGAGTGCAGTGGCCGGATCTCAGCTCACTGCAAGCTCCGCCTCCCGGGTTCCCGCCATTCTCCTGCCTCAGCCTCCCGAGTAGCTGGAACTACAGGCGCCCGCCACCTCGCCCGGCTAGTTTTTTGTATTTTTTTTTTTTTTTTTTTTTTTTTGAGACGGAGTCTCGCTCTGTGGCCCAGGCTGGAGTGCAGTGGCCGGATCTCAGCTCACTGCAAGCTCCGCCTCCCGGGTTCCCGCCATTCTCCTGCCTCAGCCTCCCGAGTAGCTGGAACTACAGGCGCCCGCCACCTCGCCCGGCTAGTTTTTTGTATTTTTAGTAGAGACGGGGTTTCACTGTGGTCTCGATCTCCTGATCTTGTGATCCGCCCGTCTCGGCCTCCCAAAGTGCTGGGATTACAGGCGTGAGCCACCGCGCCCGGCCGGCAGGAGCAATTTCTTTTACACACACCTGTTACTGGTCTATTGGTCCCCACCTCCCTGAATGAAAAGATTTTTTCACACATGCTTTGGGATTCTGTATTCTCTGTGCATGCTAAAGACTACATTATGCTTTTCCTAAACATGCTCTTTGGGGCTTTTGTCAGCATGATTTTTCTTTATGTAAAAGGTTGAATGAGCTGGTAAGTATTTTACTCTAAGATTGATGATGCAGTGGAACATATCTCAATGGTGTGGACACCTCAGGTTCTGTTTTACAGATCCCAAAGTAATTCATTTACAGCCATGACTTACTCATGTGTGGAACATTTGACTTTTAAAACCATCTGGCTTATAGTTGCAGAAATAATGCAGCAGGATTTTGATTGTCCCCTGATCTCCCATTCTTGGAGAGGCCATGCCATTTAATTTCAGAAATGGAGAGATCTTGACAGGCTGCCAAGAATCAGTTTTCAGTATAATTTTTATATTCCATTTAGACACCCTTCCAAAGATCTGGGTTACATGGAAAGGTTTATGGTCTCTTTGCTCTGGTTTTGCTGGTTAAAAAAAATGAAGTTGCAATACAAGTCTATCTACACAGGTTTGGATGCTACAGGATTATTTTTTCCAATTTTCAGTAGAGGCTGAAATACAGCAAGAACCAGAAATTCTTCAGATAGCTTCTTGACTTCGAGATCAACATTGATTTCTCTCCCTGTCTCTCTTCGCTATGCATGTTTATTTTTCTATTTAGCCTTTACTATTTGCTCTGCCTTGGGATATATATCTTTTGGTAGGACTGGAAAATTGTTTCAGTTTATCATCTAAATATCCAGAGGAAAGCTTCATGTAGCTTTTTGGCATTATACACAAGAAAGTATTGGGAATAAAGCAAGAATATATATATTTTTA
>NW_012119598.1:2323691-2359584 GCF_000951035.1 Colobus angolensis palliatus
TATATATATATTGAGACAGAGTCTTCCTCTGTCACCCAGGCTGGAGTGTGGTGGCACGATCTTGGCTCCCTGTAGCCTCCGCCTCCTGGGTTCCAGCAATTCTCCTGCCTCAGCCTCTTGAGTAGCTAGGATTACAGGTATCTGCGTGCCCAGCTAATTTTTATAATTTTAGTAGAGATGGGGTTTCTCCATGTTGGCCAGGCTGGTCTCAAACTCCTGACCTGAAGTGATCCACCCTCCTTGGCCTCCCAAAGGCAAGAATACATTTTTACTTTTAAAATACCTTGGTGTTTATTCGGTGACAGTTTTCATGATCCTAGTTAGTTTATTTAGAAACTTTATAATTAGTTATACTAAAAATTTAGTAGACAAGAGAAATAAAATTTTTAATTTTTGTTTCTGACACTTTTTGTGTATGTAATGTTTCACCATGGAATAGTAAGTTCCCTTGAACTACATTGCAAATCTTGTTTCTGGCAATTTCCTCATACTCTCTGTGCTCCCACCAAACAGAACCACTTCCTTTTCTCTAAATATTTTCACACTTTCCTGCTTTGTAGCTTTCCCTGCTTTTTCTCCTCCTTTGAGCTCCATTTTGTCCTCTAAAAGAGCACTTTTCATCGCTACATGTCCAAACTATTTTTTTCTTACTGCTTCTGGATTCTAACCCACAACTTGGCAACTTTCCTATGGACACAGGAAATGTCTTTTGACCTCCCACGGTACTTGCATTCCATCATTTCGATCTTCTTCTCTTTTCTCTTGTATTTTATACTTTTTCTCCCCCATCTTTATTTATCTTTTATCTATCTTATCTATCTATATCTAATCTATCAATTTTCCTCTGTTTCATTTTTCTCTAGTAGTTCTAATCTCCTTGTTCCCTGATTTATCCTTATATCTCCTTGCCATATCAGTATATCTTACTTATAATGGCTATTCATTAAATATTTACTTGTAAGTCAATGAACAAAAATCTCTGCAAGTCATTGATGCATAATATATGATTTTTATTTTCTAATAATTATGGATTCCCTAACTGGATCCTTGTAACCACTTCAGGTTTTGCTTTCAATTCAGGTGTTTTTCAGAATCACTCTGATTATGTAAAACAGGTAAGTAGTGGACTAGAAATAATTAAGATTAGAGATGTAAAGTGGAAGGAGGAAATAAAAGTTTTTCTCATATTCTCTTTATTTTCTACCATTTATTTTATTCTTTTTACAGGAAGAAAGGCAGAAAACATATCACCTTTCTTCTGCGTTATAAAATCCAGCAACTTTATTTTCTCTCCAATCTGAATAAGTTAATCTGTTCTCTTCAATGGGGTAAGGTTATTTCCAGAAACATATTTATTTCTTGAAACTTAAACAAAGACCACTTCTTTTTGCAGCAGTTGATTTTCATTTTTATCAGAATGTAACTTTTTCAAATTGCCCCCGACACAATCTGCTGTGTATCTTTTACCACATACCATTACATTTGGAAAGGAAATGAGAGGTTTCAAGAGTGATTGTAAATAATTTTTGTCATAGTCATTGAGTGATATTTTGCAGCAGAACAAGGTAGCATTGACTTCAAGAGTGCAGGGGAAAATCATGTGTTATAGTTTTCTTTTCTCTCTCTTTTTTTTTTTGAGACAGAGTCTTGCTCTGTTGCCCAGGCTGGAGTGCAGTGGCACGGTCTCGGCTCACTGCAAGCTCCACCTCCCAGGTTCACGCCATTCTCCTGCCTCAGCCTCCCAAGTAGCTGGAACTATAGGCGCCCGCCACCACGCTTGATTAATTTTTTTGTATTTTTAGTAGAGATGAGGTTTCACTGCATTAGCCAGGATGGCTGGGCATGGTGGTTCACGCCTGTAATCCCAGCACTTTGGGAGGCTGAGGTGCGTGGATCACGAGGTAAGGAGATAGTTTTCTTTGTAAAACAGTATTATGTATAAATAATTGGAAACGTCTATGACTATCTTATATTTTATTTTAGCCTGCACAACTTTAAGAGAAATGAGTGCTATAATTTTAGAATTTGCTATGTAAATATGTTATGAAAACTGGTTTATGTGTATCGGATCATTTTAAAGACCCATAGGCATATCTAGGAATTGCCTAAGTATATGCTCTTATGATGAACTTTGACAAGAGGATGCCACCAGAGGTGTGAGAATCATTATTAGATAGTAGTGCCTTTCATGCTGCAAACAAGTTGGAAGAGACCAGCTTAAGAGAAGAGAACATTAGATATCTGGAGAAACATCTGAGTTGGAAGCTGAGGCCCCATCTGCAAACCAAGATAGACAAGTCTCAATGAATATAGAAAGACTTTGCTTCATTCCAGGCAGCTCTCAGGTTAATATGTTATAAGACAGGTCTTCTGAGGTTAGGAACAATGCTGCCTGCTTTGAAATTTCTAGACAGATCTCATGGCCATTGCTGGTACAGACAAGACCTTTTAGGTGGAGAGTTGTATGCAAGGCAAGGAAAGTTGTTGCAGTGGATAGTTAAAATTCTTGGGAAAAAAATGTTTCCAGAATCTCCTGAGTAGAAAAGGTCCTGCTAAAATGAGTATTACCAGTGTTTCTCTAGACAACAGAGAACCAAATTTACAGAGAAACAAACTCTAGAAACCAGGGAATCTTTCTTCCCATCTTCAACTGATTGGCAAGTAAATTTAAATGTTGCTTTTCATTCATTCATTCATCCATTCATGCAGAGTAGTTATTGAGAACTACTCTGAGTCTTTTAGCACTTTAGGTACTGGTGATGTAAGAATGAATAAGACAGAATAGGCCGGGCATGGTGGCTCACACCTGTAATCCCAGCACTTTGGGAAGCCAAGGTGGGTGGATCACTTGAGGCCAGGAGTTTGAGACCAGCCTGGTGAACATGGTGAAACCCCGTGTCTACTAAAAATACAAAAATTAGCTGGGCATGGTGGCATGGGCCTGTAATCCCAGCTACACTGGAGGCAGAAGTGGAAGAATAGCCTGAACCCAGGAGGTAGAGGTTGCAGTGAGCTGAGACTGCGCCACTGCACTGCAGCCTGCATGAAAGAGCTAGACTCCATCTCAAAAAAAAAAAAAAAAAAAAAGATATCTCACCTTGTTCTTAAGGAGCTTACCTTTTGACATTTTGAGCAACGTGGTAGACTGACTGTATGCATGGCCCCAATTTTTCACCTTATCTGTTCATGTTTGCTTTGCTAGGAGATTTTGAGTTCCTCTCACTAAAATGATAGTCTGTTTCTGTAAATCCTCATTCTACATTTAGCTATATGGCTTGCTGTGACCAATGACATTTTAGCAGATGTGAATCACCTGAGGCTTGAAGAACTCTCTTTGCTCTTTTGTTTCTATTTTTATACCTTTACCTTCAATTGTGAGAATACATCAGGATTAGCCTTCTAGAGGGATATGAAACACATATGGAACAAAGCCAAGAGACTCTAGCTGACAGCTGATTCGCTCTCAGATATGTGAATGAGCCCAGCAGAGCTCAGAAGAAGTGTCAAGTCTAAATCACCAGTCCATGGACTCATGCGCTAGATAAAAGCAGGAATTTTTAAGTCTCTGAGTTTTGAGGGGTTTGTGGTACAGCACTGTTATGGCAACCACATGATGTGGGAGATAAAGATAAGTAAGCAACCAAAATACAGAGTGAGGAAGGGTGTGATAAAATGCACACCAGGGAGACTTTTGCTTCTGAAAAGATGGAGTCATTTTTCCCTAGTCCTCTTGATAAGCACAGCTAAAAACACTGGCCTTTAAATTAAAGCAAACATAAAAAGGCTTGGAAAGGTTTAGAGAAGGCAGACAGTTGAGGGTACTCATGACCCAGATGGTTTCATGGTGAGTTGAGTTTGGATTCTCTTTCTGTCTCATGTATCCCAGACTTGGAGTTGGAGAAACTGGAAATCCAGAAGTGCCAACAGGTGCAGGAAAAAAAGAAAAAAATGCCCTAACTAAAGCCTGATTTCTGAGCAAAGAATAAGGAAAGAAGCAGCTTAACAAAACAAACAAACAAAAATTCATTAATAACTGCTCTATTCCAGACTAGCACCACAGAAAGTATTTTAATCCCACCATAAGCCCCACCAGCAAATTTAAATTTAAATTTTAATAAATGCACATACGGTGCTGAGGAGCTTTCTGCTGACCCTGAGTTTTAAAATATCTTCTCAGGTAGTTTCTTCCTTGATGACGGAACCACAAATGACCACTGTGGATTTGGATCAATGAAAAGAGTAGTAAGAAAACATTCTAGGCAGATAAATAGCAAAAGAATGTCTCTGGAGGCTTGAATATGAATGTATTTATGAGTTCTCATGGCTCTGGCTTGATTATGGTGGTGTTACAGCTGCTCATGCATCCATGATTCCTCAAATCTTTTTACTATCTATTCCTATTCCTCCTCTTCTCTCCTCCGTATTGGTTTACCTCATGTGCCTCCTAGTACTAGGAATTTTGGAGGCCTGCGGAGGCCTGAGCTGTAGGGTTAATATCTTTAGGAAAATTCTGTATCTAGAGTCATGGTAACTGGAAAACTAAGCTAAAGCTTATAAAGCTGTTCTTTCTATATTTAAACATTTTTTTCATTGAGGTAAAATTTGCATACATTGAAATGCACAGACCGCACAATCCTGTGAGTTCTATAAATGCATACATAGAATTAACCGTGACCTCAATCAGAACATGAAATGATTCCATCATGTAGAACGTTCCTTTATTACCCCTTCCAGTCAGTATTCACCTGGCATATACAGTCACTCTCCTAGTATTTCTTACTGTAGAGTAGTTTGGCCTTTTCCTGTACTTTATATAAATAGATTCATTCAGAAGGTAGGGTTTTTGGAGGGTGTGTGTGCCTTAAGGTTGTACCAGTTTGCTTTCCTATGAATAGTGTTTTAGATTTCGTTTCATATGACAGAGGAAAATAACAAATATCCAAAAGAGATTTGTCCTTCAGAAAAGTTAATTCCACGTAGTAATTTTCATACCTGTGCCTGATCATCATCTTTTTTTTTCTTATTTTATTTATTTACTTTTGAGACAATCTCACTTTGTCACCCAGGCTGGAGCACAGTGGCGCAATCTCACCTCACTGCAACCTCCATCTCCCAGGTTCAAGCAATTCTTGTGCCTTAGCCTCCTGAGTAGCTGGGATTACAAGGGTGTGCCACGATGCCCGGCTAGTTTTTCTGTATTTTTCATAGAAACAGGGTTTCACCATGTTGGCCAGTCTCATCTTGAACTCCTGACCTCAGGTGATCTGCCCGCCTTGGCCTCCCAAAGTGCTAATATTACAGGCGTGAGCCACTGTGCCAGGCCTGATTATCATCTTTTCAATGCCCTTCCAATTTGGAGCAAAATTCCTGTATTGTGAGTCCCAAATCTCCAATACATAATTCAGAACTTAGAATCAGCCTCTTGGCTGCTAGGATGCTGACATCGATTTCAGCTCCTCCTAGCAGGCATTCTCTCAGGCAGCTTTGCTTTGGAAATGAATAAGGGGAACAGGCTCAGCAACAAGCTTCAATTTTGCTTGTAGATGTACCCCATTTTTGGTTTTGGAACGATGCTCCTGAAAATGTACCCTTGGGTCTGTTACTCCAGGTGTTCTCATGATTCTGTGAGCTAACTAATATCTCTAATATTCAGCTTAAAAGATCCAGAGTGGATTCTGTTACTTGCAATCAAGAACTGTGAGTTACTTACTCCATATGCCATGCAATTCACATGTTCTTACTCTCTTCCACCACCAGTATAAACAAATATTTATTGCAATTATGCCAAGTCACAACAACATTTTAATGTGCCTTAAAAATAATCACAGAACACACAGCTTTTGGTTCAATGGATGTTTCAGATATGACATATTTTGGTGCACTTCAATTCATTGCAAGTTGATGATTCCTAATATGGCTTAGAATTTCTCAAGTGGTATTCACAAGAGTCAAAACTCAGCACATCTAATAGAAATGTAATGCAAGCCACACATGTAATTTAAAATTTTCTAGTAGTCACATTAGAAAAGCAGAAGTAAACATGTATGATTTATATTAGTAATACATTTTATTTAATCTAATATACACAAAATATGAGATCATTTAAATTATTTGCACTAGGTCTTGAAAATTCAGTGTGTTTTTTATACTTATGTGACACCTGAGTTTATTCTATCCACATTTCAAGAGCTCAAAAGCTACAAGGGCTAGCGTCGGTCAGACTGGGTAGCAGTAGCACCTCTCTGGGTGTGCTATCATTCAGCAATTTCTCTTTGTTCAGCTGTCTGGAACCTCCTTAGATCCAGTTTGTTGTTGTTGTTACAGAGGTTTCATTACATAGGTATGACTAATTAAATCACTGGTCAATAATCATCAATTCAATATTTTGCCTCTCTTCCCTCCCCACAGGTGGGGGTAGGGCTAAAAATCCCAGCCCTCTAGTCACTTGGTTGGTTCCTGTGGCAACCAGACCCCATCCTGAGGCTATCCAGGAACCAAAGCCACCAGTCATCTCACTGGCATTCACAAAGGCACTTATCGCTTAAGAGATTCCAAGAGTTTTAGGTATTGTGTGCCAGGAAACAGAGGAAGAAACCAAATATATATTTCACAGTATCACAAGGTCGTAATATGTAGCCTGGTAGTTGCATTGAACAAAGTTTTATTGTAGTTGCAGATCTCATTTTTGAAGGCCACACGGACATTGACATTGGTGTTTAATAGAAGGGAGAGAAGTAAAGAATCACATTTAGCTTTAGTAACAGAGTGGTAGTATAAATAAGTGTGGTAGCCACAAACCTGGGTAGAAAAATGGAAGGCCAAGGCATCTCAGTAACATTTGTCTCAGGACTGCAAACATAGCAGGTATCTTCTGTGGGACACAGTGGAATCCCTCTTTCATTGCTGCTGTCACTTCTACTGTTCCTGTGTGTTTCTTATCTTGACCTCTCTGCTGCTGGTGTTGCCGCTTTTAATGCTGTTAAATATATTTCTTGGTTTGAGGCCAATAGGACCTTTAGTTATTGACATCCTTTTTATTCTTTGTCTCTTTCTCCACACACACACGCACACACGTACACAACTACTTGATTAATCAACTACAAGAGGTTAAGTTAAAATATCCCATACGTTTTCTTTTATTTTATTAAGTTCCAGGGTACCTGGGCAGGATGTGCAGGTTTGTTACATAGGTAAACATGTGCCACGGTGATTTGCCGCACCTATCAACCCATCACCTAGGTATTAAGCCCTCATGCATTAGCTATTTATCCTGATGCTCTCCCTCCACCCACCTGCCCCACTGACAGGCCCCAGTATGTGTTATTCTCCTCCCTGTGTCCATGTGTTCATTGCTCAGCTCCCTTTTATGAGTGAGAACATGGTTTTCTGCTCCTGTGTTAGTCTGTGGAGGTTAATGGCTTCCAGCTCCATCCATGTCCCTGCAAAGGACATGATCTAGTATTTTTGTTCTGTTTTGTTTTGTTTTTTGCTTTTTTTGTTTTTTTTTTAATGGCAGCATAGTATTCTATAGTGTATACATACCACATTTTCTTTATCCAGTCTATAATTGATGGGAATTTGCTTTGATTCCATGTCTTTGCTATTATTGTGAATAGTGCTGTGATGAACATAGGTGGGCACGTGTCTTTATAATAGAATGATTTCTATTCCTTTGAAGTCTCCCATACCTTTTTTAGTTCTCTATTTCTTTATGTGTTTCTAATGATTTTTTGTTTTGATTTAATGCTGTGCAATTTGATGCATAAACATCTATGGCTGATATATGTTCTCATTTTGGATTATATTTATTATCAAAGACATAATTGCACGGTTTATGTCATTTAATGCTTTTTTGCTTTGAATTCTGCCTTACATTAATACTCTACCTTTCTTCCATTTTCTTTTTTATTGTTTTGTATATCTTTGTTCATTCCTTTACTACGCTTATCTTTGTCACTTTATTTGAGATGTGTCTGTTGCAGGCAAGCATACATATACTTATAATCCCATCTGAGAAAACTCATCAGATAATAGGATTGGGAGAATCATATATTTAATATGTTTACTTTTATTTGTGTCACCAACTTTAATATTTTTGTGTGGTTTCTTGTTCTTTAAAAATATTATGCTTTGTAATATTTTTAGTAATTTTAGAAAGTATACATACATTTTTAGTATATCTATTCCTTTAATAATATTAACATAAGCAATATCTAGGTTCTTCCCTATGTAATATGAAGATACTGGTATAAGTTCATTTCTTTCTAGCTTTTTCCCTCTCATTTCCTCATTTATGTTAGTATGGTCTAGGATTTTATACCACTTCTAAATATGGGTCTCTTTTGACTGGCAGGATTGTGTTTTGGAGACTTTGTCTTTTTCTTTTTTCTCCCTTTTTGGAAACGACCTCAGGTGGTGTATTTTCTGATGTCTCGCATTTTGAGAATGCAAGACAGTAATTTTGAGTGTTATAAGTCCCAGATCACAACCTTTGCCCTGCAACCTCCTTTTAATTTAATGCATTTACCTAAATAAACAAATGTTAAGGACAGCACAGAACTAGAGCAATGATATAATCGATTTCTGTACAGTTAATTCTAAAAACTTCTTTTCTGCCACCTTATTCTGCCTTAACTCCTGATCATTATGTCTTATAAAATACTCCTTGTCTTGAAATTTTATTGGTAGCACAAAGTAGATGTAAAATTGTCATTTTTCTCCTTTTCAAAAATATTTTTCTTATTCTCTTAAGTATACTATTTTCTCCATTTATGATGCAGAACATTTTTATGTACTTTGCTGTGTTTGCTCTGTTCATTTGTCTTTGTTTCAGGAGAGCTTTCTCCCGGCTTGATACTTGGCTTACTGCAGGGTGGCTGGACTGTTGCCTTATGACCGTGTTGGCACTGGGTTGCTGGATCCCCTCACACTCTGCTCCATGGAAGGCTGCATTCAGTGATTCAATGATCCAGCTGCCCAGGGGAGTGGAGAGGGACCAAGATCGTGGCTGAACGGCAGTCTCTTTCCTCTGTTGAGGAAAAGGTTAGAGCCAACCTGCTTCTAGATTTTAGTTCATCTTGGCCTACAGTTACAGTTCAACAGTTCCCAAAGTAGTTTGCAAAAATTAAATCAGAATGTCTGGGAAAAAAATAACGAGGCATGAATATTTTTAAAGGTCCTAAATGCTTCTGTCACATAGCTGGACTTGAGAATCATGACAATGGGTGGCTGTGAACGGACTCCTAGGAGTTACTGTGGCAGAAGCCTCATCACCTGTTGATGTTCTCCTTAGCTCTCCCAGAACAATTGCTTTTGTGTGCTGTTGAAAATGATGTTAAGTGGAATTTGCTCCTCATTTGAAAACCATTTGTTTTTAGTTTTTTTTTTCCAAATGTGAACATTTATGACATTTTGCATGTTTATCCTGTCTACCACCTGAGGCATCATCCTGCTTTCTCTGTAATGAACTTTGTGAGTTAGTTGTTTGCAACACAACTAGATTATCTACCTACTTGATTGAATTTTTGCTTATTTTTCATTGTAGATGCTGGCTTTTTCTGTGTTTTTATGTTTCTTTTTTTTATGGGACAGAGTCTTGCTCTGTCACTCAGGCCGGAGTGCAATGGCATGATCTCGGTTCACTGCAACCTCCGCCTCCCGGGTTCAGCTGACATTCTCCCGCCTCAGTCTCTCAAGTAATTTGAATTACAGGCACATGCCACCATGCCCAGCTATTTTTTTTTTTTTTTTGTATTTTTAGTAGAGACAGATTTCACCATTTTGGCCAGGTTGATCTTGAACTTCTGACCTCAAGTGATCAGTCCGCCTTGACCTCCCGAAGCGCTGGGATTACAGGTGTGAGCCACCGTACCTGGCCTGTTTTTATATTTCTTTGGGCATTTTAATTATTAGCTAAGAGGGAGAAAGATGCTATGCTTCATAATAATTATTATAATTATTATAACTACTGTGTAGTGAGTACATGGTATTGTTGGACACCATAGCTATAAAACATACAGGAATTATTATGTTTAATTTTCTCAATGATTTCGAAAGGTAGACATGCTGTGGCCGTTTTATAAATGTCATAGTTGTCATTTTATAAATGTCACTAGTTGTCAGCTTACCTGAAAATCTTCAGCGGAATTGTGAAATATAATGAAAATCAATCCACCATGTGCTACTGTGAGGATGGTTTCCAAGAGGGTAGATGAAATGGTTAATGTAAGGCAATTCTGGCCTACCCAGGACCAGGCTCATGAGAACCAAACCTGATGGTACAATTGAAAACCATTCTCTAGCAAATATTAGCTAGAGCTAACCTTATCAGCCCAGTTCCTTTCATGCTTCCAGCATTAATTCCCAGCACTCCTAGTGCCATAGACCTAATGATGAATTTGGAATTTGGCACCCACGTGAATCCTGAAACTTGCCTAATGAATCTGCCCACACCATGTGTGGGTTAGTTTGTTTGAATGGTCCTCAACTCAGCTACCTGCTGCCTGGCCCTTCCGTGGTTACCTTTGGAAAATGGAGGCTCATTTTGAATGCCTGAGAGTTGACTAAGAGTCATGGCCTTCTCATCTTATGTTTACCTGTTCTTTTCTATAGGGCTCTATTTGGCTTTACATTTCCCTTGTCCCACATTACATGGGCTTATTTTACCTGCTGAGAATGGCTCCTGCCTTACAATCTAGATACCGCTTTCCTGGGTTGTCTTTGAGTGGACTCCATCTTGCTCATCGAGTTTTACTTATGCTGATTTTTCCTTTTCTCCAGTCTCTTGGGTACATACGTTCATGCTGCTGTTCCCTTCAGGAAGGAGATGCTCCTACTGCCTGGTCAGTTTTCCCAGTTTCCCACTGGGTGCTGTTATCAATCTCTTCTCTTGTCCACCATGATAAAATACTTCATGTGCCATGAGGTCAGGAGAAAATTGCTTCTGACACTTGTGAGTGTGTGACTTGAATTTCTCACCTCTCTTTCTGCAGGGAGGTTCCTTTGTTTCTCATGCAATTGGGATTCCTAGAGGCCTACCCTATTTTTTTTCTCCCTATGGTAGAAACTCCCTTTCAGGACTTCTGTGACATAAACTTTAGTAAAATGCCAAAAATATTTACTTTGTCATTAAAAATTTTCTGTCTTGAAGTCTCAGTCAGAACTGAGGATCACCTATCTCTGGTTATGAAGGTAGAACAGCATAAAATCTTTGAACACTGAGAAAATTTCAGTCTACCTGGGCACATCACAATTAAGGAATGTATGATATATTTGGATTGGTGTTAAGAATGTTGGCCGCAAGTATTAAGCTCTCATTCCCTTTAAATCATTGCGCATCCATCTCCTGAATGCTGAAGGTTTTCAGTATGTTGATGAGCCCACTCTATTATATCTCTGTCTTATCTCACCAGGAGGTTCTCACCCAGGTGTTCAAAAATGTCAATCTTTGAAATTTCAACAGTGTTCTCAATTCCAGAAAGACAGCACTTAGCTGGGAAATTGATTGGGAGCTTTGAACAAGAAGGTCAGATGGCTGAGGAACAGAGCACCACAGCAGGGACAGCAATGAGAAAAGAGTGTTTAGAAAGTTTATTTTGAGTCCTTGGCTGACTTTATTCTCACGATGTGCGAAGATTGGTAGAGGAAAGAGCTTACAGCTTGATATCTTGGGACGTCAGCTCCTCCAAAATACACTTGTCTCTTCAGGTGTTTGCTGAGACCTGGCATGAAAACAGTCCCCACGCTGTAGCAGGCAAGACACAATCCAGCAACAGAACAGTTTTTTTTTTTTTTTCAGATGGATTCTAACAGAAAATTACTCTTGCACTGCAGGTTTGGAGGTGGAGGCCCTTGGGAGTAAGTGACAGAAAGGAATTAAACAGGAGGTCCTTTTCATTACTTAAGGGCAGTAGGGGGTGTGATTTTTTTTCAGCTTCTGCTTTTCAGCCCTAGTAGTTAAAAATAAGACTTATAGTTGTTCTTCCAAAAATCTTCTGGCCCTGGCCCATTCCATGGTTCCCCATTAATTACTTCTATGTTAAGAACTCTCCTTTTTCTCTTAGGTTTTGAACAAGACAAATGTTTTCTATCTTAGAGGCAAGTATGTTTTTAATCAGGTCATGTTGTAACTGATATATTCTATGTCTATATTGAACCAGACTAGAAGGAAGAATTCTATTTGCTCACTAATACATCTTATAGGGAAAAAAATCAACTTCTTTATGCTTAAAAAAATTCCTTGCAGAGAAAAGAATCCCTTTGAGCCACCAACTCAAGGGAAAATTTGCTTCCACTTTTACATCTCCCTCCTGCCTCCTCAACAAATCTTTGTCCTTAGCAAGGGGAATAAATATTTCTCTTATAATTTCAAATAGTCTTCCTTGAAATAACATGAGTTCAATAGAACAGAAAAGAAGACACAGGGTGTCAAATAATAGAAAAAGGTAACATTTATTAAGTGCACATAATATGCCAGACATAGTGCTCAGATCTTTTGATACAACGTTTTTAATTCTTACAGAGATTTTATGAAATGTCACTGTCCTCATTTTACAGATTCAGAACTAAAGGTTCATAGATGTTAAGGAAGTTGTTCAGGGTTGCACAATTTGTGAAGGTCAGGGCTTGGTTTTAAACCTGGGATTGTCTGGTTTTAGAACCCCACTTTATATCCATTATGCAATGATTACTGTTGCTAAGAAATTATCATTTAAAACTGTTGGGAATGTGTATTTTATTTCCTTATTAATTTAAGGTAATCACTCAAGCAGGCAGAATATTTATTCAGTACTCACAGCCTTTGTGGCTATCACTGCATCAGGCATCAGTTCTATTGTGTTAAAACCTAAGCAGAATGTAGAATATAAATTATGGAGTTACTGAGTTTTAAGATCACCTTGGAGCAATGATGGGAGCTTTAGAGAGCACCTAGTGGAATAAGAGCTGAAGGCAGTATCGGAACGCAGATGCTCCTTGACTTACAGTGGGGTTACCTCCTGATAAATCCATCCTAAGTCAAAAACATTGTAAGTTAAAAATGCATTTGATACCTCAATAAACTCATCATCAGGTCAAAAAATTGTAAATCAAGCCATCATTATGTTGGGCACCATCCATATACTAACATCAGAGATCTGCATGGAGGACTTACTAGGTATATAACATGCAAAACATTACCAGTCTTTTCCAGCTTCAGTCCCTCCAACTGCAAAATAGTTGCTTGTGTTGGTAACATGCTTTATTGCTGACAAAAATGTTGCTGTAATACATTTTCTTATTTTAATCTCACTAGAACCAAATAAAAGAAGAATAATTTTACAGATGAGAAAACATGTTCAAAGAAGCTAAGTGGCTTGCCTGAAGCCAAATAGATGCTAAGTGGCAGAGAGAGGAATATACATCAATTCTAATGTGAAATAAAGTGCCCCAAATACTTCACACAATTGTGAGAAGCAAGTAACATAAACTGTGGAAATGTTTTACAGTCTACAAAATTCTATGAATATTAGCCATCATGATGATGAAATTTTAACTGTTCACATTTATTATGGGAAACATAATTCTTGGTGAAGAGTTACTCCTTTGGTACCCAGGATATTTGTAGTGGGATAGGGGAATATGACAGAAAAGGACTTTCTTTGGTTCAAATATTTGTGCAACAAAACCCCGTAGTTACGCAGCATCCAGGTCTTAGAAACGTTTTATATTCACAATGAAAGATATTTCCTTAAAAGGAAACCGCCTATACAAATGTAAACTCTACCATATGCATAATATCTCTGAAAGTCCCACAATATCTCAGGCTCTTGGAAATGACAGAGAAGTATGACCCTGTCCTTCCAGGCATTTGAAAAGGGGAAAAAGTCTTTGAGACACTGTATGCTTGGAGTTTGTTTCAGGGCCCTGGGACCCGTGTATGCTATACTTCTGGATCTACCTGAGCTGGGGGAGCCTGCCTTGACTTCCCTGGCAGTCTCACTGTCCTGTCCTTCTTCTCTATTATCCTAGGAAGCCACAGCCCCCTGGACCACCACTTCCTGCCCCCTTAGGCTTCCTCTCTAGTGGCTCCACTACCTTTTGTTAATTTATCTTGAAGACTAAACCTTTCATAGAATGTGAAGAGTTCATAACCAAGCCCATAATAAAATGTGGAAGTGATCAATTCAAAGTACTTGGGTACAAAAATGAGCGTGAGACATACACACACACACAGAGAAAAAGTCACAACTAAAAGAGAGAAAATGAAAAAACAACATAGTTCTAAGCAGATCTGGAGAGGAACACAGGACTGGAGGAGAGACAGAGAGGAATCGAGTTCTTCATTCCCTAGTGTGTGTTCACTAATTGCCTGACAATTCTATGGGTGAATCCTAATTGTTGGGCTCCAAGAGGAAGACAGACAAAGGAGAAACCAGAATATAGACTGAAGGTATTAGAGGAATCAGAAATACAATAGGTGTTGTTGGAAAGCTTAGGATGTGTTAGGCTTTCTGTTAGACCAAACTTTCTCAAATCTGATACTATCAACATTTTAGACTGTATAATTCCCTGCTGTGGGGGGCTATTCTGAGCATTTTAGTACGTTTACATGCATCCATGGTCTCCACCCACTAGATGCTAGTAGCATCCCCCTCCAAGCTGTGGCAACCAAAAATGCCTCCAGACTTTGTCAAATATCTTTTGGTAGAAGGAAGGAAAGAATTGGCCAGACAAAATCATCACTGATTGAAAATCACTGGTTTAAACTTTTGATCTAAAGATTTGCCAATTTAGAAAAAAATACAGAACCAATATAGAATATTGTAGATTATTGACAGTGATAATCTTTTGCAGTAATGAGGATACAGATAGATTTTTATCCTCTTGTTTGCTTCTCTATAGTTTTAAAAAATGAAGAACATGCCTTACTTGTACAATCAGAAAAAAAGAACGATTAATATAATGTTCTTGAAAGTAAAGATACTCAGATTAGCTTAACGGGTACTCTGGTAAGCAAAGGTACACTCTGAAAAAATAGGGACGCATGGTGTTCTACTGAGATGAAATAGAGAAGAAAATCAGATCAAATCAGGGGAAGCAGGGCATTCACAAAATGAGAAGAAAGGCAGAAGAGAACAAAGAATCAGGACGAAAATGAGGCTTCCAAGTATCAAAGACTCCTTTCATCTGCTCTGGCATGGGGCTGAGCTCCCAAGCACTAAAGTGTTGAATGGTGACATTTGATTGTGTATCATTGTGTTAAAAGTAAGCACTGACAAATACAAATGATTGTACATGGTGGATGGTGTTTCTGCATCTTTATATCTGTATTATTTTCTTGCTTGTCACTCAGAAGTATTGCAATCTTTGCCAGGTTGTTGTCATACTTATTAAGGGGTCTTCAGCAAAGCCTGCCTTAACTAGAGGGATGCCTATGATCACAAGATGAGAGAAGGCACAGAAGGGATTAATCACTCCATTCAGATGATGATCGTTCTAGAACACAGGCTTCTTTCCTTCATTTCCATCAAGGTTTCCATCATAACAAGATTAAAGCCTTTGAATGCAAAATGCTGTACAAGCCACCAGTGTGACATCATTGCACCACGGACCTGGGAAGAAATGCAAACAACAAAAAGACGCCTTCATTAGCTGGTACGAGCTGGCTCCAGCACACAAAAGCCTATGACAGAAGGTTCTGGGAGGACTCAGTAAAATTCTGCTGGTAAAGTGCTGAGCATGGTGTCTGGAAAACAGCAGGTGTTCAGTAATATTTGCATGTGCCTCCTGGTGCTCCTGACTTCTTGCAGCATGCCTTTTCCACAACATCAGGCCGCTTTTCTATGATGCTGCGCACTGCCTATGAATCACGTTGGCAGTCGGCCGGGCTGGATTGATTAATACAAGTGCAGCGTTGCTTCTCCCTAGATGCTGCCAGCGCTCACTTAATGCATTCCTGTTGTTTTGGAATCACAGTTAAAATCATTTATCAAAGTCAGGCTGCCTGAGAGTTTTCTCCCCACTTGAGTGGCATCACTCCATTCTTTATCTCCTGTACTACAAGGTCAGCCTCTGGGTCTATCCTCATCTTGGAGGATTTCAATTGTTTTTGGCAAGAAGCATCTGTTTCACTTGCAAACAGTCCTTCAGGTTTCTGCTGCCATTGCCTCTGGTGGCCAGAGGACAGCTTGAACATGCTTGTGTTTCTGAGAAGCCTGTATTTACAGTAATATGGTACTTCTCTCTTGGCTAAGGGGCTATCTCATCTAATAATAATTCAAATCATAATGGAAAATCTTTTCTAAACATACACTCTGTGATCCTCCAGTTCTCTGTTATCTAAATCACATTATATTTACAAGCATTTAAATGCACTTAAATCTTAGTGAACGTTATAAAGGGAAAATGGAATTCATCTGTATTTGCTTATAATTCATTTCTCCCTCCGTGTCTTTTTAGAATACTGTCCTTTTCACGTAATATGCTCAAAACCACAAGCTGATTTTCCACTCTCATTCTTGCTGAGTCTTTCTTCTTCTTATTTCCAAGCTCCTGTCTGCTAAACAGTAAGAGGAAGTTCTACGTTAATCCAAGAAAATGATTTCTGCTGACTTTAGCTCTCACCATGTAGTTCCTTTTAAATCATGCAACTTACATTGTTGGAAATATTAGTATGTGCACCTCCCAAAGGTCCTGAGAAATGTGACTAATTGTGTCAGGGACAGACAGGATTGTAGAAGAATGTGTGCAGGTAGGAGAGAGGGATTTTGGGATGCAGGTGGTCCTAAAATATTGCAATGTAGGCATCATGACAGTGTAACCAAACAAGCTTATCTGACTCCAGTGGGGATAACAATATAACCTAGAGAATACTTTCTAAAACTCTCATTCAAACTTTTAAAATGATCAGATCTATAGCTTCCTTATTACATTGGGCTTAATTAATTATGGCTCACAAGAGACATACATGGAAAGGAAGGATGCTGTTTTGCTGGAACTGTTTCTTAGACTCTGAGTCTAGCAAAATACTGTATTATATTTTTCTAGAACAAACAGAACTATTAAAGCAAACTACCATATGCTAAGTGGGTAATGATTCCTTTGAGTTTAGGTGAATTAGCTCACAGAGATATTCCACTTACGTGGTATCTTTTATTGGAGTCCTGAACTCCTCCTAGTACAGGCATACCTTGGAGACATTGTGGGTTCATTTCCAGAGACCGCACGAAGAGGCTATCACAATAAAGTGAGTCATATGAAATCTAGATTTAGTCATTCTACAATGTATATATACTTCAATAAATCACATTACACATGATAAATCCGTACAACTTTATCTGTTAATTACAAATAATAGAAATTTTACGAAATAAACAAAATCTTTGCTGTCCTGGTACATATAAAACTTACATTTATACTATACTGTAGTCTATTAAGTGTGCAATAGCATTAGTCTAAAAAGTCAATGTGGCCGGACGCGGTGGCTCACGCCTGTAGTCCCAGCACTTTGGGAGGCCGAGGTGGGTGGATCACCAGATCAGGAGATCGAGACCATCCTGGCTAACACGGTGAAACCCCATCTCAACTAAAAATACAAAAAATTAGCCGGACATGGTGGCGGGCGCCTGTAGTCCCAGCTACTCGGGAGTCTGAGGCAGGAGAATGGCGTGAACCTGGGAGGCGGAGCTTGCAGTGAGCTGAGATCCCGCGATTTTACTGACGCCTGGGCAACAGAGCGAGACTCCATCTCAAAAATAAAAAAAAAAGTCAATGTACATACCTTAACTAAAATATACTTTATTGCTTAAAAAATGCTAATGGTCACCTGAGCCTTCAGCGAATTGTAAGTGTTTTGCCGATGGAGGGTCTTGCCTCAATGTTGATGGCAGTTGACTGATGAGGGTTGTGATTGGTTAGAGTGGGTGTAGCAATATTTTAGAACCCTGTACAACAATGAAGTTTGCTACATCGATGAACTCTTTCTTTTATGAAAGATTTCTCTGTATCGTGTAATGCTGTTTGATAACATTTTATCTACAGTAGAACTTCTTTCAAATTAAAGTCAATCCTCTCAAACCCTGCAGCTGCTTTATCAACTAAGTTTATGTAATATTCTAAACCCTTTGATGTCATTCCAATAACATTCACAGCAGCTTTACCAGGAGTAGATTCTATCTCAAGAAACCACTTTCTTTGCTCATCTATAGGAAGCAACTTCTCATCTGTCCAGGTTTTATCGTGAGATTGCAGCAATTCAATCATATCTTCAGCCTCCACTTTTAATTCTAGTTTTCTTGCTATTTCCACCACACCTGCAGCTACTTCCTTCACAGAAATCTTGAACCCCTCAGAGTCACCCATGAGGGTTGGAATCAACTTCTTCCAAACTCCTGTTCATGTAGACTTTTTGACTTCCTCCCATGAATCATAAAAGTCCTTAATGGCATCCAGCATGGTGAATCCTTTCTAGAAGGTTTTCAATTGATTTTGCTCAAATCCATCAAAAGAATCACAAATAATAAGACTTGAAAATTGCAATTACTCCTTGATCCATGGGTCGTAGATACTGTAGATCCATGGATGTTATGTTAGCAGGCAAGAAAACATTAATCTATTTGTACATCTCCATTAGAGCTCTTTGGTGCCTAGATACATTATCAATGAGCAGTCATATTTTGAAAAAAAAAACACATGCATATATATATCTTTTCTGAGCAGTAAGTCTCAACAGAGGGTTGAAAATATTCAGTAAACCATACTGCAAACAGATGGGCTGCCATCTGCACTTTGTTTTTTACCTTTATAAGAGCATAGCGAGAGTAGATTGAGCAACATTCTTAAGGACCCCAGGATTTTCAGAATGGTAAATGAGCACTGGTTTCAATTTGAAGTCACCAGCTGCCCCTAACAGAAGTCAGCCTGGCCTTCGGAACATTGAAGCCAGGCCTTGACTTCTCCTCTCTAGCTGTGAAAGTCCTAGATGGCATCTTCTACCGACGGAAGGCTGTTTTGTCTGTATCAAAAATTGGTTATTTAGCGTGGCTTCCTTCATCAGTGTTCAGCTAGATCTGCATAACCTGCTGCAGCTTCTATATCAGCACTTGCTGCTTTAACTTGTGCTTTCATGTTACAGAGATGGCTTCTTTCCTTAAGCCTCATGTATAAACCTCTGTTAGTTTCAAACTTTTCTTCTGCAACTTCCTTACCTTTCTCAGACTTAATAGAATTGAAGGGAGTTAGGACTTTGCACTAGTTTACACTTTGGCTTAAAAATTTTTTTGGTTTGTTTGATCTTCTATCCAGACCACCAAAACTGTCTTCAGATCAGCAGCAGGCTGTTTTGCTTTCTTATTTATGTGTTCACTGGAGTAGTGCATTTAATTTTCTTCAGGAGCTGTGCCTTTGCATTCACAACTAGGCTAACTTTTGTTTTCAGAGGGAGTCTTACTCTGTCGCCCGGGCTGGAGTGCAGTGGTGCAATCTCGGCTCACTGCAACCTCTGCCTCCTGGATTCAAGTGAGTCTCCTGCCTCAGCCTCCCGAATAGCTGGGATTACAGGCACCTGCCACCAAGCCCAGCTGATTTTTAATGTTTTATAGGGACAGAGTCTCCCTGTGTTGCTCAGGCTGGTCTCAGACTCCTTCCTCAAATGATCTTCCCACCTCTGCCTCCCAAAGTGCAGGGACTACAGGCTTAAGCCACCATACCTTGCCAATTTCTAGCTTTTGATTAAAGTCAGGGACTCACTCTTCCTTTCACTCGAACACTTAGGTGCCATTGTAGGGGTAATTAATTGGTTTAATTTTAATATTGGTGTGTCTCAGAGAATAGGAAGGCCTGAGGAGAGGGAGATGGGTGGGGAAATGGCCGATCGGTGGAGTAGTCAGAGCATACATACGTAGCATTTATTAATTAAGTTTGCCATCTTATAAGGGCACAGTTCATACTGCGTTAAAACAGTTACAATAGTAACATCAAAAATTACTGATCACAGATTACCATAACAAAATAATAACAAAAATGCTGAACTACTGCAAGAATTACCAAAATGTGACACAGAGGCATGAAGTGAGCACACATTGTTGGAGAGATGGTGCAGAAAGATTTGCTGGCTGTAGGGTTGCCACAAACCTTTAATTGGTAAAAGTAATATCTGCAAAGCACCATAAAGCAAAGCACAATGAAACCAGCTTTGCCTGTAACTGGAATTTTGCCCTTTATAAATATGTGTTAATGTCACTAGTTTCTGTTGTCTTTTATGTCACTGGATTTACTTATTTTGCCAGGATGACTTGGGTTTTAGATATACTGTTTCTCTGTATCTTACTTTGTCCCTGCAATGTCTCTCTTCACTCAGAAAAGAGGAGACATTTATATCTGCACACTTGGTGGAGGTTCTGCTGAATCTGTTTTAATGGGGGCTGTTTTCTACTGTAGATTTCTCACATGGACACCTTCAGTTGGTGAACCAATCTATCAACCAACAGTATTGATTGAGCACTTTCGTTTACAAGGCAGCAGGCTGCAGTTGGTTCCAAGAACAATAATGTATTATATATCTATCAGAGGCCTTTTTGGCAAAGGAAAGCTCTGAATACACACTCTTATTTTATTCTCTCTGAGGGATATTCATGGAAAATAGATTGTATTCCAGCTCTGCATCTATTCACACAAACTCAAAGATAGTTCATGACTTGCTCAAGGTCATGGAGAGTGAGAGTGAAAGCGGACATCTTATGACACAATCAAAAAGGTAAATTAAATGGTCATAGAGTACTTTCAAGTCATCCAACTAATGCAGTACCTAAGATCTCCTTTCTGCATATTCTTGAGAGCTTGTTTCAGCAAAAACAATTTTTGCAGGAGGTAATCAGATTATTGACACTATCAATCTTCAGAACACAGGGTCAGCATTGACTTTCCTCTTGGCCATTCTCAGTAGCTGGGCAAGGTAAGCATAATCACGGGCAGATTTCATTCTCCTTGTTCAATTTGTGCGTACCTACAGGGGTTCTTCAAATACAAGCTGCTGCCTCAGAACCACTCAAGTGTGTTGTAATTTTTGCCTCTCAAAGCGGAGATCTTCTGATTAGGAGTTGACAAGAATAAGACTTTGACCTTCTATCCAGTGGTGGGGAAATATGTGTTGGCCTTTATTTTTAAAATGCTGAAGTAGAGGTTAAATTGACAGCCACCATTGACCTTGAGGAATTGTTGGGGTCTTGCTACCAGAAAAAATTTAAGTCTTAAAACCACTCACGAAGTACAATCGTGATGGGGATTCATTCTGAGAAATGCATTGTTAGGTGATTTCATCATTGTATGAACATCGTAAAGTATACTTACACAAACCTAGATGGTATAGCCTACTCTACACTTAGGCTATGTGGCATAGCCCATTGATCCTAGGCTATAAACCTGTACAGCAGGTTACTATATTGAATACTGTAGGTAATTGTAACATGATGGTATTTGTGTTATCTAAACACAGAAAACATACAGTAAAAAATATGGTATAAAAGGTAAAAATTGGTACATCTGTATAAGGCACCTACCATGGATGGAGCCTGCAGGAAAGGAAAGGTGGTCTGGGTGAGTCTGTGAGTGAGTGGTGAGTTAATGTGAAGGCTTAAGACATTGCCGTATGCTACTGTAGACTTTAGAAACACTACACTTAGGCTACACTAAATGTGTAAAAATATTTGTTCTTTCTTCAATAATAAATTAACCTTAGTTTACTGTGACTTATTTACTTCATAGTTTTTTTAAAAAAAAAACCCTTTAGACTCTTTTGTAATAATATAGCTTAAAACACAAACACATTGTACAGTTGTACAAAAATATTTTTAATATCCTTATTGCATAGGCTTTTCTCTATTTTTATAATTTATTATTCTTCTTTTAACTTTTTAAACTACTGGCAGCATGCAGCAGGGTTGTTTACAACAGAATCACCATAACCACGTGAGTAATGCATTGCACTGTAACATCACAACAGCCACGAAGTCATTACAGTTACATCACGAGGCCATCGGAAATTTTTAGCTTCATTATAATCTTATGGGTTCACAGCTGTATATAAGGTGCATTGTTGACTGAAATGTTATTATGCAATGCAAGACTGTAAATGGCTTCAGTGCTGTTTCCTAAAGAGGAGATCGTAAAAAAAAACAACAAAACATTGAAGTCATAACTTGTAGACACCACTTTTATTGTTAATTTCGGATAACAGTAAATGTCAGTTGCCATGGTTATGAGTGGTGAGATGGGGAGAGGCAGGCTTATTAGCCATCTCATTATGAGTCATACTTTTCGGCTGTCTTCATAACTAGTGACCTTTGACTGGGTGCCGACATTGAGAATTTTTCCTTTCTTCCTTTTTGCTGGATATTTTTGTATTACTATGAATATTCTTTACTTTTGTTTCGGCATGCAGTTATTTGGAAACAGTTTGATTCTTTAGAATCTGGCTTTAAAGATTTGTTAGGTGGGATCAGAACAGTACTTTTTCCCACTCCTGAGGCAAAATGATTCTGAGTATTCTACCCAACACTCCATGAAACGTAAGGTTTTCCAGTCTATCTCATGACAACAGAAACGATCTCTAGACCCGGTGTGACCACTGGGTACAGCTTTCTCTAATCCTTCAGAGGGTTTTCTTCTGGCTAGCCACCATTTCCTCATGGGTGTGCAGGTTATTAATTCCAGCAGGATCTTCTGCAGATCTCCAAGTCACTCTGTACAGTATCTCATCTTTGATATGCTATCCTGAGATATCTGATTGCCTTGTTCTCCTTAGATTTAGTTTTGTCTCCTTAACTCACAGAGTCTGGGGTCTCTGCTTCGATTCCCCTCCCTGCATTGGAGTCCAGAGACTTTCAAGGAAATAACCTGGGGAAAGCATAGGTCTGATGTGATTTGTTTTTCTTCTCTCAGGCAGCACTGTCTTTTGTTGCCTGATGTACACGTTCTTAAAACTGTCATTTTATATATTTTGTCTTGTTGATGTTCTTTCAGGTGGGACAGTAAATCTGGTCCCTGTTATCATATCTTAGCCAGAAGTAGAAGTTCATTTTGATTATATGAGCAATAGAAACTGGAACCAATAAGTCAAATAAAGCTATTGTCAAAAGCCAAATCAGACCAAGAGAGGCTGGAGCCAAGAAAAATATCGTTTTACAACAGCTAGCTAATGGTGGCTGCCGGATCAGATAAAGAGATGGGTTGAGACAAAAGAATAAGGACCCAGGTGCTTGAATGCTAGCTCAGAGACTAAGTTTCCATAAAATTTCTATGCCAGTTCATTTATTTCTTTTAAAGTGGCAGTGCTCTTGAGTTATCAGTCGACATTTATCATCCATCTATTTATTAATACAGTATAATTTTTTGTGACATACCAATATCTGGCATAGGAGGTTATTTGCTCTATCATTACGAACAGACTTCTTCTAATTTAGGTGAACCACTTTTTTTTTTTAAATTTGATCCAGGAGATTAGTAAATCCTTATAGAGCATTTTTGCCCTTAACACAGAAGATTGTCTTCCAAAGAGGAATTTGTGAGAGATTGTTGTTGTTTTCCTCTACTCTTTCTAGGATTCAATCCTCAATCATTAGTTGAGAGCCTTCTTTTTCACTTTAGTTCTTTTTTACTTTAGTTCTTTTATTCTTTTTTCTTTTTCTTTTCCCGGAGGCACAGTTTCACTCTGTCACCCAGGCTGGAGTACAGTAGCACAATCTTGGTTCACTGCAACCTCCACCTCGCAGACTCAAGTGATTTTTCCTGCTTCAGTCTCCTGAATAGCTGGGATTACAGGTGGGTGCTGCCACACCCAGCTAATTTTTGTATTTTTGGTAGAGATGAGGTTTCTCCGTGTTGGCTGAACTGGACTGGAACTCCTCACTTCAGGTGATCTGCCTGCCTCGGCCTCCTAAAGTGCTAGGATTACTGGTGTGAGCTACCTCACCCAGCTCACTTCAGATCTATCAGTGTCTGCTTCATGTATTTTGATGCTCTGTTTGATGCATACACTTTTAGGAATACTGTGTAGATTGACCCTTGTATGATTACATAATGTTCCTTTTTGCCTCTAGTAATTTTCTTTGCTCTGAAGTCACTTTATCTGCTATTAATATAGTCTCTCCTTTTCTTTCACTAATGGTCACATGGGATATGTTTTTCCATCCTTGAACTTTCAAACTGCTTGTGTCATTATGTTTGAAGTGAGTTTCTTGTAGACATTATATAGTTGGGACATGCTTTTTACTTTATTCTGACAATCTCTGTCTTGTAACTGGTACATTTAAACTATTTACAGTTAGGGCCAGGTGTGGTGGCTCATGCGTGTAATCCCAGAACTTTAGGAGGCCGTGGCAGGTGAATCACTTGAGGTCAAGAGTTCCAGACCAGCCTGGCCAACATGATGAAACCCCATCTCTACTAAAAATACAAAAATTAGCTGGGCATGGTGGCAGGCACCTGTAGCCTGAGCTTCTTGGGAGGCTGAGGCAGGAGAATCGCTTGAAACTGGAAGTCAGAGGTTGCAGTGAACTCAGATGGCACCGCTGAACACCATACTGGGCAACAGAGCGAGACTCTATCTCAAAAACAAAATCAATACAATAAAATAAAAAATAAAAATAAACGATTTACAGTTAAAGTAATTATTGACTTGCTAACTTGTAAGCATGCCATTTTATTATTCATTTTTGTGTGTGTTCCCTCTACTTCTCATTTCTCTGATACCCTTTTATTGACTTCCTTTGGTTTTCTTGAATTATTTTAAGAATCTATTTTGATTTATTAAAAGTGTTTTGGAATATGTCTTTTGATATTGTTTTCTTAGTGGTTGTTTTAGATATTACAATATACATGTGTAACTTATCACTGCCTATTTATAATAAAGTTTTACTAATAGCACCTTGAGTGAAGTACGGAAATCATACTTCCGTTTCTGTACTTTACCCTCCTCCCTTTAAAAATATAGTTACCTTAAGTATTTCCATAAGTACACTGAGCACCACATTGGAAGGCATTATATTTTTCCCAACCATCAAAATAGCTTTAAAAACTCAAGAGGGGAAGGAGAACATGTTTTATTTATCCCCATTTTTACTCGTTCCATTGATATCTTTTCCTGTTTTGAATTTTTCCAAGTCTCTTTCTGTTATACTAAAATACTGTTTGGAGAATTTTCTTTAGCCCTTCTCTTAGGATAGGTTTGCTGACTACAAATTTTCTTAGTTTTCTTTTATCTGAGAAAGTGTTTATTTCCCCTTCATTGCTGAGGAATATTTTTACTGGATATAGAGCTCAAAATTAGTAATTCTTTTATATCAGCATTTGAAAAATGTGCCAAGTCCTTCTGGCTTCGTGGTTTCACCTTAAAAATCCACAGTGATTCACATCAGTGTTCTCCCTCGTGTGTTGCTTCTTTCTAGCTACATTCAAGATTTTTCTTTCTATTTACTTTTAGAAGTTTGATTGTGATGTGTCTTGGTACGAATTTCCATGAGCAAAAGTAGTTTAAGATTTTCTCAATTTCTTGAATTTGTAGGTTTAGGTATTTCACAAATTTGGGAAATCCTCAATCATTAGTTCTGTGAATTTTTTTTTTTTTTAATTTTAGCAACATAGTGTATTTAACCCAACATGTCAGAAATATCATTTCAACATGTAATCAATAGTATTTTACACTTACAGCACATCTCAGTATGCTCAGTAGCTTCATGGGGGAGGCACAGGTCTAGCTCTAGGGAGGATGGAGTCAGTGGAAGCCAAGTCAGTATCGGCTCTGATGGAGACGAAAGGACAAGCCATCAGTGTTCCCGCAATACCTCAGTGGAAATGGGTGCCACGGGTCAGTGGTTAGCTAGATGAGGCACCCACAAGCCAGTGTCTCTGTGCTTCCCAACTCCTCCCACGCTTGCTTGTTAGAGTGGGAACATATGAGAAATACTAGTTGGACTATAAAAAATGTTTACATTTTCTTCACAAAAAACATCTAAGATGATTGAAATTAAGCATCTTTTAATATGTCTTTCATATTAAATTCTTCTATTCTGTTTATACACTTACCGATTCATACATGTCTATTCATCTATTTTGCCAATTTTTCTATTGGATAATTTCACTTTTCCTCATGGATTAGCAGGAGTTAGTTTCACGTATTCTGAAGGTTCATGTATTCTGATTTTAATGCTTTGCCTATTATTTATGTTGCAAGCACTGTTTTTTTACTGTATTCCTGAAATCTTTTGTTTGGAAATTTGCTTAATGCTAGGGAGCCACACTTACCAATATTTTTCTTTATGGCTTTTGCATTGGGCATCTTGTTTACGATCTTCACACTTGCTAGCATATAAACATAACTACCTATATTTTCTCCTGATATTTTAAAAAGTTTATTTTTCACAGTTAGCTGTGTATAGAGCCGAGATTTTTTTCTGTGAAAGATCTGAGGTAAAAGTCTAACTTTTCTATTATTTCCTATTGATAACCAATTGTTTCTCTGCCTTTTATGAAGCAGTTCATGACTCCACTGATCTGAAATTTCACAATGAGCATGTGTAAATTCCCCTAGAGTCATGGTTTTGTTTCTATTAGTCTATTTGCCTATGCTTTAAAGTACATTCTTTTTTATTATTATACTTTAAGTTCTAGGGTACATGTGCACAACATGCAGGTTTGTTATATATGTATACATGTGCCACGTTGGTGTGCTGCACCCATTAACTAGTCATTTACATTAGGTATATCTCCTAATGCTATCCCTCCCCCCTCCCCCCTCTCTACAATAGGACCTGGTGTGTGATGTTCCCCTTCCTGTGTCCAGTTCTGTGAATATTTTTCAGCTCCACACTTTTTCCCCTGTTGTTCTGTGACTCTGATGATATAAATGTTAATTTATTTTTGTTACTGTCTGACTGGTCTCTGAGACTGTTTCATTACCTTTTTAAATCAGTCTCTTTTCTGTTGTTCCAATTGGGTATATTCTATTGATCTGTCCTCGAGTTTGGTGATACTTGACCTTGCCAATGACAATACTATTTATGATAAAGTCCATCTGGTAAATTAGAAAACAGTTATTACATTTTCCAAGTCTGTATTTTCTATTTGGTTCCTTTTTACTGTAACGCCTATTTCTTGTTGTTGAAATTTTCTTCTTTTTAATTTGTTTCAAGAGAATTTGTAATTGCTTATTGAAGTATTTTTACAATGGATACTTTAAAATCCTTGTTAGATAATTTCAATATTTCAGTGTTGGTATCTGTTAATTGTCTTTTCTCAGTCAAGTTGTGGTCTTCCTAGTTCTTTGTATTTTCTGCTATTTTAACCAAATGTTACTTTGTCTAGGTTTAGAACATGTGTCCTGTCCTGCTTTTGTGAAATGTAATACCAATAACACTTTAGTGTTCACAGCTCTTGCAGTTAAAATTGGTTTTGCTTCATATTTGTACTCCTTGGAGGCCATTCTGAAAATCTAAGTGGAATTCCCTGCCATAGTTTGGTTCTCAAACCTTTTGGTGTGTTGATTCTGGAGAATTGCGTGTTTGACTTATCAGGCCTTCCTATACAGATTTAGGAATTCTTTCTCCAGCTGTCTCTTCTCGAAGATCCTCACCCAGCCCTTTCGTTTGGAGGGTGATGGATGCTGCCTGCTACTCCTGGGCTGGGTCGGGAGTCCACCCTTGCCTATCTGTCTCCAATAGTAAGTTAGTAGAGAAAGCGGGTGCTGCACTCAGTCTCCTGCTGTTGTTGGGGGTGGGAAAGTGGGATGTCAAATCCCCTGCCTGGTTTCTACTTGCAGTACCAATATGGGAGGAAGGGGCTTAGCCTGGCCTATCCGCTGTGGTGAGGTGGCAATCAGGAGATGAGGCTCCCGACTCAGTCTCTGTCAGTGCTGTAGCCATGGGCACAGGTGGTCATTCATGGTGCTTGCCTAGCATAGGACTAGTTTTGTTAAAAAAGATTTCTGCCCTGCTGAGTTGTTTCTTTTCCCATTCTTTGGGCTCTTCTTCTTCTGCTCTGACTGTTGGAGGTCTGGGAAGACCTCTCTAGCACCTAGTCTAGGATACGGCGCAGATAGAAAGAAAACCCAGGGATCTCATTCCCATGTCATTCTTTAAGTCCTGAGGTCTCTAGTAAATTTGTCTTCCTCCTTCTATCTTTCAGAGTCCTTTTGTCATTGTTTGATTATTTCCAGAATGTTTAATTGTATTTAGAGGAGAGGAGCAGGGATAAGTGAGTCTATACCTATTTTTCCCCCTAAACGTGTGAGCCTCATCAAAGTCTTTTAAAATTTAAACTTAGGATATAACTCTTGACTTTTCTCTATTTTTGGCTCAGGTGGATGGTTTTACAGTTCATTTAATGGCACAACCTGAGAAGATAATTTGCAGTTTAATTCAACAAACAGTTATGTATCCATTGTGTGTGAGTCAGGCCCTTTCTCTTACAATAGACTATGTGCTGTATATATACATCTAGTTTGTTTCTTTCAGTGGTTTTGCATTGAAATCTACCTTGCAAGGTAGCGGGATTTCAACATTCAGAGAAAAACATAACCTCACTTTCTAACCAGGGAGACAGACATGGCAGCAAATAACCCCAGGTCATTGAGGCTTGGCTTTAGTTGAAGCTTGTTTAAAGTATGACAGAGAAATAGATGTGGGAGCAGCAGGTCATAATGCCTGGTCAAGAAATCAGGGGGCCAGAGAGAAATTCATAAAAAGAAGATATGTTGTAGGCATTGATGGGTATGTAGGAATTTATCTGACACTAAAATCAGGGGATAGCCTTCTGGACAGAGAGCAAGCATGAGCAAAAATTTAGAATGCGATGGTACCTGGCAGTATAAAAACAGGTGGGTATCTGATCTTCCTAAAGTCAAAGTCTCATGGGCTTAGATTGGCTCAAGTTTAGAAAGTTTTGAGCAGACTACAAAGGGCCTTTCATGCCATGCTAGGAGTTTAGATGTTGTTCTATGGGCAATGGGAGCCACCAGAAGGTTTTTAAATAGAAACTTAATAGGATCACATGCACATTTTAGAACGATTCCAATACCAATGTGGGAATAAGTGATTGAAGGTGAAATTGGAAGAGTAGAGAGCAGAAGTTAATATAAAAAGGCCAAACTAATATTTAAATAGATGTTACATAGACATAAGATAAAAATTCTAACAATGTGAAAGTAACAAAAAGTTCCTCTTTCCCTCTCTTTTAATCTCCAGTTCCTCTTTCCAAAAGTCACCAACATTTAGTTTGTTGTGTATATTCCTAGAAAAGTGTTCATGTATATAGTAGCTCATACGCACATGTGTATACACACAACCACATTCCCACCCTCTCAATACATGTCTTTTTTATTATTTTTTCCCATTTTTGTTTGTTGAACTCGAGGTGCAGAGATTTGAGTTTGTCATCCCCCTCAGTTTATGACTTACTGTTGTCATTACAGGTCTGTACAATGGATTTCTAAAAATTTGTCTCCCTTCACAATTAAATACCTGCTCCCATTTCCTCCCTGTGGCCACATGCTGTAAAGTCTTTCATTCATGACCTTGAATTTGTATGCATCCTTGCAAAATATCAGTACTGTTTTGCATGTGTATTTCATTTATGTAAAGGATACCTGTCAATTTCTTTTTCTTATAATAGACTATGTGTGGTACATATGTCTAGTTTGTTTCTTTCAATGGTTTTGCATTGAACTCTACAGAAGGCATCCACTACAATGTATTCAGTGATGAGCACTCCGCTTAACTTCAATTCCCTACTATAATAAGCAACATGCAATAATTCTTCTCATTTCAGTTTCTTTGCGGACTTGTATGAGAATTTCCCTGGGACATGTTAGCAGAGTTGGGATGTCAGGTTGTTCATAGCTATACAAACTCAATTTCACAAAGATTGACAGGCTGATTTCCCAAATGGCTGCTCCAGTCTACTCTCTCCTGGGTAGGGTACAAGATTCCTGTCTAAATATTCCTTGCCAACATTTGGTATTTTATAATGGACCTAAAAGGTGGTTTGATTTTACATTTCTCTGATTACTGGAGAATCTGAACATTTCTTCCCATGCTTATTTGCCAAAGCCCTACAAAAAATTAAAGGAAACCTAACTCATATTGAATCCCTTATGCATGTGTATTTTACATATTTAATGCCACCAATTTGTGCTGGAGGCATTGCTGCTGCTGTTCTCCTGTTTCAGATGAGAAAGCCAAAGCTTAGATGATTATGTCACTAATCTAAGTTCACACAAAGCCCCCTTTGTAATCTGATCTGTCTGCCCACAAGGTCATGGTTAATATACTGCACTGCACTGGGTGCTAGACTGTTTAGTGAAGAGGTTAAACTGGATTTCTTCCAGTTTAAGTAAGGTAATAGAGGTAAGGTTTTTTTTTTGTTTTTTGTTGTTTTTTTTTTTTGGCTTTTGCTCATAGCAGAAGTAAGGAAATTAAGTGGGGGAAACAGGTGCAACCTCATAGCTCCTCAATTTTTTCTAAATAAAGCACAGATTGCCAACACGGTTATGAGGGTATGTAAATTTGGTCAGGCTAACATCTTGCTTCCGTGCTCTGAGTAATTAAAATTCATTTGCAAGCATTCACTGTACTTTGCATGGTACTGTAAGGAGACTGTGAAGGCTGATCAAGTAAATTAGAAATGAGCCCTGCTTTCAAGTTACATTTCATCTAACAGATGATTAAGGTACACATAACCACAATTATAAGCAGAGTGCAGTAAGGAGGAGGCACTGACTTCATTCTCTTAGAGGAATTCAGTGTCAGATGCCTAACACACTACAGCCCGAGAGTGTAAAACCAGGTGGCAATGAACTTCAACTATCTTTGTTGTTTTTAGTATATTCTAAATTACATTGTCTGATGTTTAAGAAACATACGCAACAGATATTGGAGAGGCTGAAACTTTGAGGGCTTTTTAAATGAAAATTCTAGAGCCCCAAACATGCTGAAAATGAATTTAGAAAACTAAGATTAGTTTTATACTAAGGTGAAAAAAAAACATATTTTTTAAAAAAAGTCTCTGGAGACCTGCATACTACTCTAACCCAGCTTAGGAAAGTGGGTTCCTAACGACCTGAAAGAGAAGCCTCATTGAAAAAGCCTAACTTGTTCCTCAGTTCACCAGCTTATCTCCTCTCTCCCCCTATCTGCCTTGTCAAGGCTCCCCTGGTGAAGTCCAGTTGACCTGCTGCTGGAGTGACCACCTGGGCAGTCCAGAAGGGATAAATTATTGCAGACTGGCAACTATCACATTAGTAAACTGCTGTGATGTTGGTGCCCTCCGTCCTTTCTCCCCTCCCTAATGACTCGCTGAGATGTTAAAGCAGTAATCAGAGAGAAGAGAGTTTCAAAAAATTATCTGAGACCCATGTGTTCTTCAGTATCAGCTTTCATTTATAGAGAATTGCGTATGTGCCTGACACCAGAGACTTTGTACATATTCATTATTGAATTTAATTCTCACATAGCCTGGAAAAGTAGGTATTATCATTTTCATTTTACAGATGAAAAAACTAAGGCTTATCAAGGTTAAGTGGCTTCATCTCAGAAGAAAGCTGCCGAATTCTAAAACCTATGTGTTTTTTTATCCCATCATTTTAATATGAGGTATGGTAAAGTGGGAAACGTTGGGCTTTCTTTTTTTCAATTCTTAGAGCTCGGTTTCATGGACTTTATTTTAAAGTCATGTTCATGAGGCAATTAAACCAGAAAAATAAAATCATACATAGAAAAAATATGGTGAAAATGGGTCCAAAAAATAAAACCAAGGGAAATCATAAAGGAGAGAAAATACACCTCTGTTTTTTCCTAAGTCTTTTATAAATTATTCTGGGTTGGTACAGATGGCTTTTCTATTCCAGGGAGACAAGAGTAGGGAATTGGCTTTAAAAATGCTATTAGATTAATGCATGAAATATACTGCAGTACTAAATAGCTTTCATCATTTCATTATTTAAAATCCATAGAGGCTGTGTATTGCCAGCTCCAAGACATGGGCTCTGTTGCTAGACTCTTGGGTCTCTTGGGTCAGCTGGTAATGGCTCTGGATGCCTCCAAACCAATCCATCTCAGCCACTGGAATGACATTTATAGGAAAGTTAAACAAACCTTTGGCCCAGCTGAAAAAATTCTCAAAGTAGAAAATGTTGCTTAAACATACAGCTAGAAGAGAATTTGGCAGCACATTAAGCAGATGCACAAGTAGTATCATGGGTGAGGCAGCTGTAGGTTGGTGCAGATGACTATGTTTTAGATGAAGGAGAAATAAAATACAGTAATTTCCTGGCACCATTGGGTAAGATGTTTAGAAGTAGAAATCGCCAAAATTTTTGTTTGGAAAAGAGATGATGCTTGTGAGTAGAGAGAAAATGGAAATTTAAGGCTATACTGCATGATTTTGTTGATTAGGTCAGTGAAATTTGCAAATGGAAAGAAAAGAGCAAGACAGGTGAAGGGCAGAGGGATCATAGCTGTAGTCAGCAAAGGGGTGAAATTAATTGCAATTGATGTCTGTCTCTAGGACATGAGGTGTTTGAACAAGTGAAATGTTTGCATACCTCAATCTGTAGATAGGGTAAAAGTTGATAAATACTGATGCAATCTCTTGGAAGTGAACCAGCTCCTGCTTTAATCAGCTAAGTATCTCCTTTGGACGAAAGTGGAGGAAAGAAGGAGCCATCTTTCTTTTCTTTGGCTAAGCAGTTTCAAAGTATCCTCAAAACTCCTTTGCCTGTTCCCTTATTTTATTCTCTTCTTCCTCTTCCTTCCAGGTCGGTGTCTGTCTGTCTGTCTGTCTGTCTCACTTTCACTTTAACAAATGTTTTCATGCATTGGTTCTAAATTTACAGCACTAAATTAGCCTCTTCACATATAAATCATCTAAATGGAGAAATGGCAAGAACTCCTGAATACTACGTATATTAAAAAACAGTGTTTAATATGGGGAAAATAAGAATCAAACCCATCCTCTCTCCTCCCTTTCTTTCCTTCCCTCATTCTTTTCTCCTCTTTCCCTCCCTCCCTCCCACCTTCCTCTGTTCCTCCGTGCTAGGTACTAGGAGCATGAAGTCACAGTTTCTACAAGAAAAAAAAAATTATGCTCAGTAGGGAAAGAAAGAGACAAACCAAAATTATGAACAGTTGTGGAAAGTTCTATGATTAGCAGAATGTACAAGTTTCCTGGGAACACAAAGGAAGGAAAGATTATTTCTATCTGAGGGTAAAGCAGCATTTACGTTAGATGAGCTTGAAAATAGGAGTTAATCATATGAATAAACAAAGAGAAAAGGACGTATCAGTCAGTTACTTTGAAGTTCAATTTTTGTATTTGTTTCTGTTTTCATTTTGCATCTCAAACACTAATACACATAAGCCAGCAGAGAGTAGTGGTCGACAGTGTGGGCTTTGGACCTAGTTTTCCTGGTTTCAAATCCCAGCCCTACTCCTTACAGGAGTGTGATTTGGAAATGTTGTTTAACTTCCCTGTGCCTTGGTTTCCTGATTCACAAAATGAAAGATAATAGTGGTCACGCTTTATAGGCTGGTGGTTGCCAAAGTTAATAATATATATGAAGCACTTAAAAGTGGTGCCTAGTACATAGTAAGTGCTTATTATTATAAGAGTTTAGTAAATAAAATAATGAGTGTGATAAATGGACATGCAATGCAATTTGAATACATTTGATTATTGTTTTTACTATGCCTGACCACCTTGCTGGAATGAGACTTTTAGGCATTGCCATTAACTGGTGTCTAATGGATCTGCCAAAGCCATCAAGCTGTTGAAATTAAGAAAGAAAAAAAAGGAGTAAACCCCTAGGTCACTCAGCATCTGTCCAAAATAGTCCAGACTTCTAGGATGAACAAGTGAATGAGTAAATTTTTTTTTCACTTGTGGTAAAATGTACATAACATAAAATTTAACATTTTATACTAAAGTGTTACGCTAAAGTGGCCACTAAGTGGTACATTTATGCTAAGCATATACTCTATACAAAAGGCCACTAAATGCTACATTTCATTTTTATTTATTTGTTTATTTTTGAGACAGAGTCTTGCTCTGTGGCCTAGGCTGGAGTGCAGTGGCATGATCCCGTGTCCCTGAACCTCTGTCTCCTGGGTTCAAGAGATTCTCGTGCCTCAGCCACCCAAATAGCTGGGATTACAGGTGTGTGCCACCACGCTTAGCTAATTTTTATATTTTTAGTAGAGACAGGGTTTTGCCATGATGGCCAGGCCGGTCGTCAACTCCTGGCTTCAAGTGATCCACCTGCCTCGGCCTCCCAAAGTGCTGGAATTACAGGCGTGAGCCCGGCCACATTTTTCAATGGTTAATTTTACGTTTTGTGGATTTTGCCTTAATAAAAAGAATGACCTTAAATATTCACCATTTTAACCATTTGAAAGTGTACAATTAAGTGGTACTAAGTCCCTTCGCAATGTTGTGCAAACATCACCTCTATCTTGTTCCAGATCATTTTCCTTAGCCCATATGGAAATCCTGCACCCATTAAGCAGTTACCGCCTTTTCCCTCCTGCCTCCAATCCCTGGCAACCACAAATCTGCTTTCTGTCTCTATGGATTTTGTTATTCTAGATATTTTTTATAAATGGAATAACACAATAAAAAAAAAAAGAGTGGAATGCTAAAGAATTTGGATTGTCTTCTGAAAAATAATAAACATGAATTCCACGGGGTTCTACTTGTTACAAAAGTGATTAGGCCTTCAGGTATTGTGTTTGTGGACCCTGACATACACGACCAACAGCAAGGACATACATACTCTCACCAAACAGAGGATTCCTGATCAGTCAACATTGATGCCTTGGTCTCAAGTTCATACAAATAAAAAATGATTCTCCTACAATCATGTTTTTGAGTGTTGGTGCTCTCCCCAGAAACTGGGGAGAATGTGCTTTCCTCACCTTTTTCTCTTCCTTTTTGGATAAGCTCATCCAGTTCCTTACAACTTTATTTTTCCTGTTTTGTTTAGTTAGGATTGTTTTTACTTATATAGAATGACTATTTCTGCACTCATATTTTATAGTATTTTCATCCATATTAAACCAGAGAAGAAGAATATTCCTAATACCCTTTAGCATGTATGTATAATGTCTTTTGTTTTTTCCCACAAATTTATGAGATAGCAAATTTTATGATTTCCACCCATCAGATGGTGAGAATTACATGGTTTATAGGATCTTACCTTTTGGGTCTTTTTTCTTGCAGGGAATTTTTTGCTGCAAACCTAATAGCTAATAAAATTATTTCTCATGACTAATTAACTTACCATTAGTGGAGATTCGGTGTAGAGCAGTGAAGACAGTGTAACCTCAGCTGGTGGTTAGTGTCCATTCAGTAAATGTTAGCTGTTAAAAGGCAGCATTTAAATAAATTAGAAGTAGCTTATAATAAAGGACAAATATGAAATGAGAAAAAACTATGGAGTACAATGTGCCAGGTATTGAGAATAAGTGTTTTATGTGGTTTTGCTGCCTTAATCTTCACAAAATCCCATAAGGTAGGTGTTACTGTTATCCCAGTTTTACAGATAAAGAAACTCAGGGTTAGAGCAGCTATATAAACTGTCAAAGGTCATATAGCTGGTAAGTGGCTGAGCTCCAATTTGAATGCAGGTAATGTGATTCTGTAGAGCTCATTCTTAGCCACTAGATTGTATTCATTCTCCAACAAAAATAGATAAATTGGCCAGAGTATTAACCCTGTCATTGGACACTGAATTTGACTTAAAAGGCTCTAACAAAATTAAAGTGGGAAATAACCTGTTTTACATAATACTTAATATCTAATGGAAAGACATACAAGTCAGATATCCATACCTCAAAGGAGACAAAGTTTTGCTAAGTTTCTTTTTTTTTTTTTT
>NW_012119598.1:2360849-2370960 GCF_000951035.1 Colobus angolensis palliatus
CAGGACATAGGCATGGGCAAGGACTTCATGTCTAAAACACCAAAAGCAATGGCAGCAAAAGCCAAAATTGACAAATGGGATCTAATTAAACTAAAGTTTCAAAATGAATTTGTCATGTGGGACTTCATGCAAGAAGTATTGAATAGTGATACGGTTTGGCTCTGTGTCCCTGCCCAGATCTCATCTGGAATCGTAATCCCCACGTGTCGAGGGAGGGAACTGGTGGGAGGTGATTGGATCATGGGGGCGGTTTCCCCCATGCTGTTCTCGTGATACTGAGTTCTCACAAGAGGTGATAATTTTAAAGTGTGTTGTTTCCTCACTTGCTGTCTTTCCTGCCACCTTGTGAAGGAGGTTTCTGCTTTCCCTTTACCTTCTGCCATGATTGTAATTTTTCTGAGGCCTCCCCAGCCATGTGGAACTATGAGTCAATTAAACCTCTCCTTTCTGTTTTTGAAATGGAGTTTTGCTCTTGTTGCCTAGGCTGGAGTGCAGTGGTGCGATCTCAGCTCACTGCAACCTCCCCTCCTGGTTCAAGCAATTCTCCTGCCTCAGCCTCCTGAGTAGACGGGATTACAGGCATGTGCCACCATGCCCAGCTAATTTTTTGTATTTTTAGGAGAGACAGGGTTTGACCATGTTGGTCAGGCTGGTCTTGAACTCTGGACCTCAGGTGATCTGCCTGCCTCCCAGACTGCTGTGATTACAAGCGTGAGCCACTGCACTTGGCCAGTGAAACCTCTTTTCTTTATAAATTACCCAGTCTCAGGTAGTATCTTTATAGCAGTGTAGAAGTGAACTAATATAAATAGCATGATGGAAAATGTCCCAACAATAACCCTAAATGAATAAAATGTTATTTTCTTCATAGAGCTATTTTTCATTTGAGTCTAAGACATATGCCAGAACCTCCAAATTAGTTGCAAATATTATGGTAAACATGATTCTTTCCTGGGCAATAAGCTAAGTTAATGTGATCTAGGTACGTCATATGTCTATAACCTAACTTGTAACTATTATCCACTTAAAATGCCTAGAGATGTATATAGATAACATGTCATTGAGACTGTCTTTGTTGGAGATTGTTTGTCCATGTTGGACTTTTGAAAAAAGTGAACAGTGGGTAAAACATGTCACCAATCTCTGACAAAATCCTGCAAAGGAGGTATTCTATGGCACTGAACAAGGACATTTGATAAATACCTGATGAAGAGATGGTATGCTGTTCTGTTATGATGATTCAAGTAGAAATTATTAGATTTGGAAATAGAACATCATCAATGAATTCTCCCCTAAATTTTAAAAGCTAGTAACAATATTTTTTAAAAAACACACAGAGAAAGAGAAAGAAAAGGGTATCCTGTGTTTCCTAGACACCACACTTCTCTCTCTGCTCCTCCCTCTACTCACAAATGGCAGTTCATCCCGTCTTTCCATATATGGGCAGGTGGCGGGCAGTGTTCAAAAATACCTGAGAGGGAAGTAGGATAATAAAGTACAATGATAAGGACAGTGATTTGTCCAAGATAAGAGATAAATAATGAAAAAGTCATGGTCCCAAGTTCTCTGACTCTGGTCTAAACTCACTGCTCTTTCAACACCACCAAAGTATTTATCCAACATAGCTGCTACCCAAACACTTAATTCAAGTGTGTAGACTTGAATCGTGTAAGTGATGTGAACTGGATTCAGAACAGACCTGTTTACTTTGTTTAATTTGTTGGATATCTAAGGTCACGTGAGTAGTAGAATTCTGAGATAACATCTCTCTCCATAAATAAGCAATTATCAACAGGACAGATGCAATGTCCAATCCATCTAGGGAGCATTTCTACAGACATGGCTCAGCCCTTCTTTGGATCACAGATTGAATGCCACTGTTCTTACTAGGGAGGAGCAGAGAGAAGAGTGGTGTCTAGGAACACAGGATCCCTTTTTTTCTCTTCCTGTCTCTGTGTTTTTAAAGATATTATTATTAGCTTTTAAAGTTTAGGGGATAATTTATCGATGATGTTCTATTTCCAAATTTATTAATTTCTGCTTTTCTCTTCAATTTCTAATTTTCTCTTCAATATTGTTTACCTCCTACTTGCCTTAGACTTTTTTTGTTGATCTTACAGATTCTTGACTTGAAAATTTACTTCATTTATTTTTCATCTTTGTCTTACAATTATGAGACAAGTCAAAATAATTTGATTGTATGTGTGGTTTGGGCCATATCTCCATGGGTTGTTCTGAGTAAGATATTCTGTATCATTTTCTATATTTTCTGTAAAAGATGATTTAATTTCCACTTGTATCTGGGAGTTATTTATAACAGTGAAGTGAAATTTCAAGGTGATTTACACATTATACAACTTGTGTTACTCCGATTTAATAAATTAAGTAAGTTATATATTCAGAGATTCATGACCTAAATGATTTCTGTCTTGAAAAATGTATTGGCAAACTCTTGAATACTTTTCTAAAATATATGTGATATGTGATAAACTTGTGTAATGACTGTGTGAATTTTTAAGGCAAACATTTTGTTGAAGTTAATATACATATGTTAAATATAGAGATCTAAGTGTATAGCTTGATTAACTTCCACCCTGAGAAATAAATAGACTATCCCTAGTATTCAATAAACCCTCCTTGTATCTCTTCCCAGTCAAAACCCTTTTTTATAAGGGTAACCACTGTACCATTTTCTATTACTATTGACAAATTTTCATGATTTTAAACTTTATTTGGATAAAAATCATAGAATGTGTTCATTTTGGTAATGGGTTTCTTTGTTCAAAATTACATTTGTGAGAATTATCCAGTTTGTTGTACATAGCAGTTCATTCACATCCTGTTAAGTGAATATTTCATAGCTTATTTATTCATTTAACTCTTGATAGATTTGGGGGTTATTTCCAGTTCGGGGTTTTTACAAATGGTATTGTTATTAACATCCTCACGTTTTTCTTTTGATGTAATTTTTCTCTTTCTTCCTTTCTTTCTTTTTTTGTTTTGTTTTGTTTTTAGATGCAGTCTCGCTCTGCCACCCAGGCTGGAGTGTGGTGGTGCAATCATGGCTTACTATATCCTCAAATTTCTGGGCTGAAGCAGCCCTCCTGTCTTAGCCTCCTGAGTATCTGGGATGACAGGCATATGCCACTATGCCAGGCTAATTTATTTTTTGTAAATACAGGGTCTCACTGTGTTGTCTAGCCTGGTCTCAAACTCTTGGCCTTAAGCAATCCTCTTGCCTCGGCCTCCTGAAGTGCTGGGATTAAATTCATGAGCCACCATTCCTGGCCTTTTGGGTGTAGTTTCTGTTGCACATATACCTAAAAAAATGAATTGTTGTATCATGGTTTGTGGATGTTAACTTTTAGTAGATAATTAGAGTTTTTCTAGATGCTTATATTCCTAACAACTTGAGAGGCTGAGGTGGGAGGATGTCTTGAGTTCAGGAGTTCGAGACCAGCAGCAGAGCAAGATTCTCCCATCTTTAAAATTAAAAATAAATAAAGAAATAAAAAATTTTATCACTCAAGTAGTATATCAGAATTCCCTTTGTTCCTAATCCTCCTGTACTTTTGATGTTTTCTCTCATTTTCATTTTACCTATTCTAATCAGTGCGTTGCAGCTTCACTTTGTGAATTTAATTTTTACTTTCCTGATGACTAATGATGCTGAGCATCTTTTATTAGGTTATTTTTCATTTGACATCTTCTGTGAAGTATCTGCGTAAGTCTTGCCCATATTTCTACTGGCTTGCTTTTTCTCTGTTTTTCTTAGTTTCCAAAAATTCCCTCTAAATTCTGGCGATGACTGATTTTCCAGACCTTCATGTTTTGTGAATGTCTTCTGTTCTGTGGGCTTGCCTTTCATTCTTGTAATGGTGCCCTTTTGATAAACTAAAGGCTTTAGCTGTAATATATTCAAATTTTAAAACTTTTCTTTGATGTTTCATACTTTTCATAAAATAACAGCTTTCAAGAGATATAATTCACATTTAATGAGACATAATTTTACCCATTGAAGGTGAACAACTCATTGGCTTTTGTATAGTCACAGAGTCATGCAAGGATTACCACTACTTAGTTTTAGAATATTTTCATCACCCCTAGAAGAAAGTCCTTATCAGTACCAGTCACTTCCTAGTTCTTTTTTTTTTTCTTATTCTCTGGGAGCTACTTATCAGTTCTATGAATTTGCCTTTTGACTTTTCATATAAGCGAAATCATATGATATGTGGCTCAAGTGTTTTGCTTCTTTCTCTTAGCATAATATTTATAAGGTTTTTCCATGTGTGGAAATACTTTATTTCTTTTTATTGCTGAATAATATGCCACTGTGTAGTTATACCACATTCTATTCATTCATCACTTGATAGAGTTTTTGGTTTGTTTTCACTTTTTGACTATTATGAACAGAGCTGATGTGAGCATTCATGTCCATGTTTTTGTCTGGACATATGTTTTTATTTCTCTTGAGTATATATCTAGGAGTGGAACTGTTAGAATAGGCAGATAGCCAGAAATGAGCAGGGCAAGAGAGCCCCTGGGAAAAGAAGTCCTGGAGATGCTGCCCACTGAGAGTCAACACTGCCCACTGACAGTCAGCACAAAAGACATTGGCTACATTGGCTATGCATGGCCTTATGGTTGGGCTCCTCCAGCCCTGAAGGGGATGACTCTAGTTGGAGATAATCATGGTGAAGGGTCTTTGCCCACTGATGAACATGTGTACTTCTCCAATAACTTGCCCTAGAGTACTCTTTTGCTCATTATAACAGTAAAAGCCACACACCTGGGTGGAGATTTTAAATGCTAATGACACACGTGACATATGTGTTAGCATGCACATACAGAGCATGTGCCCACAGGGGGACTGCCTGATATGGTTTGGGTGTACGTCCATGCCCAAATCTCATGTCAAATTGTAGTCCCCAATGTTGGAGGCAGGGCCTGGTTGGAGGTGACTGGATCATGTTTTGTTGATTTCCTCCTTGCTCTTCTCATGAAAGTGCATGAGTTCTCATGAGATCTGATTGTTTTAAAGTGTGTAGCGTTTTCTCCCTGACTCTTCCTCCTGATTTGGTCATATAAAATGTGCTGGCTTCCCCTTTACCTTCCACCATTATTGTAAGTTTCCTAAGGCCCCTCCAGCCGTGCTTCCTGTACAGACTGTGGAACCGTGAGCTAATTAAATATCTTTTCTTTATAAATTACCCAGTCTCAGATATTTCTGCCTAAAACAGGGTTGCAAGTGACACCTCCTCATACCCTGTCATGAATAATTAAGTAAGATTCTTACAGAGTCCCTCAGCACTGGCTGCTGCTGGCTCATACCTCTTTCCAGCAGCCCACTCTTACTTTTCTTTCAGAGTGTACTGTCTCTTTAAATCAACACTGCTTCTGCTCTTATTCCAAGTAGACCAGTTCAGAGCTGTTTTCCAGAGGGGTCAGCCTGCTCCCCTTTTGCAGTGTCCTCTTCTTAATCCTTTCACTTAGATTACTAGTTGCTTCTTGGCCAAATTCTTCATCTCAAGTTAGAGAAGAGCTGAGGAGTCTTGCAGTTCCTGGTAATAGAATTGCTGGGTCATGTGGGAACTCTGTGATTAACATGTTGAGGAAATGCAAGATGGTTTTCCAAAGAGTCTGTATCATTTTATGTTCCTAATAGCAATGCATGAAGGTTCCAGTTTTTCCACATTCTACAAACACTTGGTATTGACTGTCTTTCTTATTTCAGAATTCCTAGAAGGTGGAAAATGACGTCTCATTGTGGTTTTGGTTTTTATTTCTTTAACAACTAATGATGTTAAGCATCATTTCTGGTGCTTATTGGCCATTTGTACATTTGTTTTTGGAGAAATGTCTATTTAATTCATTTGACAATTTAAAATTAAATTGTTTCCTTTTATTATTGAGTTATACAAATTCTCTATTTATTTTGGGTAAAATTCCCTATTGAATATATGTATGATTTGCAAATGTTGTCTCCTGTTCTGTGCATTACCTTTTCACTTTTTTGGATGATGTTCTCTGAAGCACAAAAAGCTGTAATTTTCATGAAGTTGATTTACCTATTTTTTCTTTTTCTTGTACTTTTGCTATTATGTCTAAGAACTATTGCCTCACACAAGGTCTCAAATATTCACTTATGTTTTCTCCATCAGTTTAATAGTTTTGGCACCTATGTTTAGGTCTGTAATCTATTTTGAGTAAATTTTTATATACAGTGTAGGCTAAGGGTCTAACTTCATTCTTGTACAGGCATTTTAGCATTATTTATTAAAATGACTCTTCCTTCTCCCAATGAATTGTTGTGGCACTATTGTTGAAAATCGGTTTATTTTTAGTCTTTCAGTTTTTTTTTTTTTTTTTTTTTTGCGATAGTCTATATATCTATCTTTACGGCAGTGCTACATTTTCTTATTACTGTGGTTTCATGATAAGTTTTGAAATTAGGGAAATGTTAGGTCTGACAGTTTTGTTCTTTTTCAAGATTGTTTTGGCTATTCTGGGTACCCTGAATTTCCATATACATTTTGGGATGAGCTTGCCAATTTCTGTAAAGAAACCAGCTGGGATTTTGATAGAGACTGAGTTGGATCTGTTGATCGATTTTGGGCATTCTTGTCATCTTAAAATGAACTATTCCAATTCATGGGCATGGAATGTCTTTTGATTTATCTAGGTCTTTTTAACTTTCTTTCAACAATTTTGTACTTTTGCACTTTTCAGTGCAGAAGGGTTAAATTCCTTTTGTTAATTTTATCTTGAGTATATTATTTTTATTGATGCAACTGTGAATGGAATTGCTTTCCTAATTTCATTTTCAAATTGCTCTTCTACTCACATTATTTTGACTATGAGATTGCATTAAGTAGAATTTAAGGCAAGGGCAGCCCGTCCCTTACTAATCTTCTTAAAGACTGACCACAAGTGATGGTGCTACTCTCATACATCCAAAATTGATGCCACAACACTGGTCATAAAATCAAGTGCAGTCAAGCATATATTGGAATGAATAAAGGTGATGTACTGTGTTGGGTTGGTATTGAGATTTTCATTTTCTCAAGCTGGAGTGGGATGGGAGTTGAGTAATTTTTCCAAAATTCAGACAAAGCATTACCCTTTATCCTGTGCTAAGGACATTAGTTCCATTAAGCCAAGACCTTCTTTTTCATACTGTCTACTTTGTATTGCGTATTTTTTTCATATACCAGTGTATTTCACCTACCATCCTCAATGACAATAATATTTTATTGTTAAATTTGCCTAACCATTATTCAGTTTTTAGCCATTTGTGTGTTTTTTTCTTTGAATAAAATACATATCTGATTATTTTCTTGGCACTAAAATTTGCATGAAAATAAATCATTGTAAAAAAATCCCATTATCCAAATCATATCTTCTTTTTTCATCCAGAAAATCTGCAAATGCAGTAATTGTCCATAGGGTTGAGTAGAAGGAACTGAATTACAGACATGTTTTAAAAGTTTGATATGGAGCTCAGTAAAATTTTGTGTTTTACAATTTTAATTTTGTATCAGTGTCACTATTCTGTGATGAAGATAGATGTGTCCACTTCTGTATTTGTAGTAGTGGCTTTTAGAGTAATCCTTCAATTAGGTAAGGAAAAAATAACTGCACAGATTTTGCCTACTGTTATGTTTTTACTTGCATTTAACTTTATGTGTTTATACATACATATATAAATCTGTTTCCTATCTGAATTTTATTCAGGAACTTGTGATGAAATGGAGAATTTTCCAGAATCTTCTCAATTTTTTAAGTAATGATAGTAGTAACTCCTAATGGGGTGATAACAGGAAAAGTCAATTCTCTATTTGGATGAGGCCTTATCTTACACCAATGTAGGCAGTGGGCAAGGACTACATTGAAGGGTTGGAGCACAGAGCATGTGGCCCCTCCCAGAAAGGATCATTGTTTTCATTTCTTCTTGGGAGGCCATAGATAGCAAGGGGGCATGGGCTTGAATAGCTTCGTGTTAGATCTGGGCTCTGCAGAAATTATTTTTCTTATGCATCACAGTGAGATTACTTGGAAACTGGAAATATAATAATTTGATGTGCTTCCCAGGCTTGTGGAACACTGAACTGAAGTCATGCATAGAAAGCACTGGCCACAGGGCAGGCATCACAGGTGTCATCCTTCCCTTCTGGCATCCCCTTTCCTACTTCAAGGCTATGTCTTATCTGAGCAAACTTGATTTCAAAGTTTACTTTAGCTAACATACATCTTTAAAAGAAAGTCTTTTGTAAGATAATGATGTTCTTTTCAATAAAAGGTGATTAGCTGAACAGGTAAGTAAGGTTGATTTAATTAATATGTCATTGTGCATCTTTTATTGATAGATTAACAAATTAGAAAGATCCATGAATTTCTATTTTCAGTTGAGACAATCCGCTCATTGTTTCCATGCCCCATCCTCTGTTTTTCTATGGCTTCTGCTAATCATTCAATAATGAGCTCAGCATTGAGCATATGCACAGTGCATCAGATGCTAAGAAACGGTTCATATCCAGTTGAAGTATCTATAGCCTGACTGTGTTACTTTTTGAAGATTTTTGCTATCACAGCTGCAATTAATGGAAACCATAAAATATAGTGAACATCTGTGAACATCAATGACTGCATTTGCCCATATATCAAAAAAAGAGAAAAGAAAAACATAATACTGAATCATTTGTGAATTCAAATTGTTCAAAATACAAAAAGCATTTGCCCATATATTCAAAAAAAAAAAAAAGAAAGAAAAGAAAAGAAAAATGGCCAGGCATGTTGGCTCACGCTTGTAATCCCAGCACTTTGGGAGGCCAAGGTGGGTGGATCACCTGGGGTCAGGTGTTTGAGACCAGCCTGGCCAACCTGGTAAAACCCCATCTCTACTAAAAATACAAAAATCAGCTGGGTGTGGGGGCACATGCCTGTAATCCCAGCTACTTGGGAGGCTGAGGCAGGAGAATTACTTGAACTCAGGAGAAAAGGGTTGCAGTGAGCCGAGATCATGCCACTGCACTCCAGCCTGGGCAACAAGAGCATAACTCTGTCTAAAAACAAAACAAAACAAAAAAACAAAAAAAAAAAAAAGAAAAGAAAAGAAAAACATAATACTGAATCACTTATGAATTTGAAGTGTTCAAAATACAAAAAGTAATGTGTCCAGAATTTGATTCTTTAATGATAAGTACTAAATGTTTAAGTGAAATAAAGAGCCAAACACAGCTTTAGATGCTGAAGAAAGACTTTCAATTAATTTTTATGACTACCGTATAAAATATGCGCAGATGAGTCTTCCATACTCTTTGGAGCCATAAAGCTATACTGTCTAATTAGATATATAAAACTTGGTTTACTCAGAATCCATTTTGACTCTGAAGCCACTGATCTCTAGCAGCTGGGGGTTTCTAGCACTCTGTGCTGTGGTTGGAACTGCTCCCATTCTACTCCTGCCTCCAAGGAGAAAAACGACCCCTGTGCTGCATGTACCCAGTAAAAAGATATTTTCTTATTTTACAGACACAGAAAATGATTGCAAGTATGAAATGTGGGTGACGTTCAATAACTTATAAATACTCAGAGGGCCTTAAATGTATTAACTCTTATTTCTGCCTCTAAGCCCTTGCTCTCAACATTTCCCCAACCCAAAGTGCCCTCTCTAGTTGTCCTGATTCCTAAAGCTACTCATTCTTCAGGGCCAGCTCAAATTCCATATCTCTGCTGCCAAACTTGTTTATGTGATTCTACATAGTTTGTCCCATTGGTGGATATCTTTCCTACCTATAGTTTGTTTCATTTAGAAACAGATGCATACATTGCAAAAGGCATTGAATTTAGTTACAACTGTGTTTAAGATCCGGGTCACACACTTGTTTGCTATGTGACCTTTAGCACGTCACAGTGTCTCTGAGACTGTATTTAAAAGGAAAAAAAAAGCCCTCACTACAAGCTTTCACTAAGGGTGAGTCAAGATCACAAGTCAAATGTAAAAATGGTTTATAAAAAGTAATCCACGTAAAATGCACTATACAATGTATACTATGTTCTCATTCTAATTTCTTTGTTTTAGCTCCCCCAAGAAATCATAAACTTTTAAAGG
>NW_012119598.1:2371354-2384856 GCF_000951035.1 Colobus angolensis palliatus
TTTTTTGTATTCTTTAGTAGAGACGGGGTTTCACCGTATTAGCCAGGGTAGTCTTGATCTCCTGACCTTGTGATCCGCCCGTCTCGGCCTCCCAAAGTGCTAGGATTACAGGCTTGAGCCACCGCGCCCGGCCACGTGTTTGTATCTTAACATCTAGCTTAGTGTGCTGACTGTAGTGGGTGTTCATTAAACATCTGCTGATTTGATTTGCAGATGAAAGTGGTTTTCCTTGTAGGATCTATTTCTAGTTCTTTATCTGTATTGCCACAGGTTTTTTTTGTTTTTTTTTTTTCCTCTTAATTTGAACTTTAATGGATCTTTCTACTCCTTTGATTTTCCCCTTTCATTCTAGGAATATATATTTCCAAATGTCAGGGGTATCCATGTATGAGTTTTCATTTGTTGCATAGATGAAGACGTGACCACAGAGAAAAATGAAAGGAAGAGGTGTAAAGTGTAGAAAAAAATACAAGGTTAGCTTCATGTTTTGGTGGGGGAACTAGTGGCTGATAGAAAGTTAAGGCTTGGAATTAAGGTGATAAGATGGATTTGGGGGTTACGGTAGGTGAAATGGTGTTGATTAGTCAAAAAAAATTATTTTTTTCTTGAGCCAAGTAGAATGGTGGTTTCCAGGGGCTGGGGGGAGAGGTAAATCAAGAGTTGCAAATCGGTGGGCAAAAAGTTTCAGTTGAGCAAGATTAAAACACTCTAGAGATCTGTTGCACAACATTGTACCTATAGTCAACAACAATGTATAGTACACTTAGTTTTGTTAGAAAGGTGAATCTCATGTTAAGTGTTCTTACCACAATAAAGAAATCTTTTAAAATTATAAAATGTAATTTTTCCAAAAGTTACTTTAATTTGCTTGAGATAGTGATGTTATGGGCCTCTGTGGGGAGTTTCTTTAATCCTGCCTATAGGATGAAGCCAACATATGGCCAACTCCTCCCCCACAATCTAGGGTAGCTCCCTCTTCCTGTTGTGGAGAGTACAACCTGACTCATTTTTTTGCAAAGCAAAGGTGGCAGTTGGTCCCATTCCCAAAGGCTGGCTACACTTTGTGACTGACTTAGAAGCTACTGCTAAGGTGTTTCCCATCTTTTCAAGTCCCCGCTGTGTCTGGGCTCCTGTGGGACATCCCAGAGCAACAGAAGGATGGGCTGATGGGCGGGAAGCTACATAGCAACTCAACCTCCCCACCTGGCTCTGTAACCTGCTCCATCTGTCAGTTGTTCCGGGCAGCTGAAGAGTGCAGCAGTTCAAAGCCCCACTCCAGGCTGTTTCTGAACATTTCTTTGCCCTCCAAGGACCTGATATTTCTGGCCATGGAGAGGGGATTGGAGCCAAGTGTTCCTCAGCTCAGCAGCCCAGGTACATGGGGTTGGCAGCCACTAGACCTCATGCTGTGCTGCTCCTTAGACCCTTAGACAATTGAATAAGAAATGTTGGGCTTATTTCTATTCATTTTACCATCTTCTTTTTTTCATGATCCATCTGTGTGAAGTTTGGAATGATGTTTGTACATTCAAAAGCCAATCAGGCATGAAGTTAATTTAGGGCAGCATTTCAGTAACTGCACAGACAAGAAAACTGAGGGTTTATCTAGTAAATCTGTCAAGAAGAAAACACCATCAGTGTGGAAGGATTATGAGCATAGCAGACCCAGCAAGACCCCTTTCTGGGGAATCAGGAAACAAGAATTGACACTTAGGTTGATGTGTGTGCTGTTTATTTTTGAACTCATTTTGAACAATTATGTTTTAAGGATTAGAATTACCAATCCATGTCAGACCTGCATGACTCAGAGGAACAAATGAGGTCCCTGCATTAATTTTCTATTGCTGCATAACAGATGACTGCAAATGTAACAGTGTAAAATAATGCATATTTATAATCTCACAGTCTCTGTGGTTCAAGAATCTGGGCTCTGTTTAGTTGGGCCCTTAGCTCAGGATCTCACCAGGCTGCAATCAAGGTGTCACCTGGACCATGTTTTCATCTGAAGGTCTGTTTGGGGAAGAATATGCTTCCAAGCTCACTCGTGTTGTCGGTAGAATTGATTTCCTTGAAGCTGTCAGACTCAGAACACCAGTTTTTCTCTGGCTTCTCTCAGTTCCTGGGGACCACTGGTCATTCTGGCTTCTCTCAGTTCCTAGGGACCACCGGTCATTCCTTGCTATGTAGACATCTATGTAGGATCTCTTATAACATGGCTATTTACTTCTTCAAAGCTAGAAAGGGAAAAAGCCCTTCTACTATAAGACAAAGTCTTACCCGAGTAACGTAGTCACTGGAGTGGCATTTTATCACCTTTGCCATATTGAATCAATCAGGAGCAAGTCAAAGGTTTTTTTCCTACAGTTACTGGAAGGAGATTAGATAAAGGAGTAAACTCCAGGAGGTGGAGACCATAAGGGCCACCTTAGAGTGTGTCCCCATACTGCCTGTTCTGGAATCCATTCTTATGTGGCCAGTTAGTGGTACTTTGTTTGTGGCCAGAAATTAGGTTTTAATCTCAGGTCAGTCCTGGTATAAATGTAAAGAACATGATGTGACAAAGATGGGTTTGAATCTTGAATTATAATGGAAAATAATGTCTTTGATGTTTAATTTCTATATTTGCAAAATCGTGGGTGATGATCTGCATGACTGGCTCATATATGCTCCTCCAAATAGTCCCAAGTCTCGCAATCCCCTTTCTCCCTTACGTGCAGTGGCTCAAGACCCTTAGCTCTTCACTCCTAACTTGCTTTCACTCTCTTCCTATGCTTCTTAATACTCAACCTTGGGTTTGTTTCTTGTTTTCAGCCTTTTGGCCTATCTTTTATTTCCTCCTTTACCTTTAATTTTTTGACTGATTTCATTTTACACTTTAAAAGATTTTGGCTCAGATTCATCTCACTCTTCCTTCCTTCAAAAGATTTTGCATGGGATTATGAATGACTTAGTTCAGTGGTATTGAAATGTCAATACTTGAATTAACTGAACCAGAGTTATCTGGGGAGACTTTTCTAGCATCCACTTTTGGAGAGTCAATGAAATCCAATTAGAACTATCAATTGAACCTGGAAAAAATATATGATATAATATATATGAATATAAATGTATAATAGGTATCTATATATATAACATATATAATATATATGGGAGATATATATATATATATAGAGAGAGAGAGAGAGATATGTAGATATATATACAAAACTTTCCCAAGATAGTTTTATGGGTAACCCCTGACTTTGGTCACATGGTAAGAACAAAACTTAAAAAAAAAACTGCCAATAAATGCACAATAGCAGTGACCATCTCATACAGATGGAATAGAAGCATAGCAGAGAATTCTAGGATTCACCAAGATCTGTGTTCCCTTCTCTGTACTGAGTCCTTACCTGGACTTCATTATATAAATATATATTTTTTGAGACAGGGTCTTGAGCTGTCACCCAGGCTAGAGTGCAGTGGTACGATCATGGCTCACTGTAGCCTTCACCTCCCAAACTCAAGTGATCCTCCCACCTTAGCCTTCTAAGTAGCTTGGAATACAGGTGTCCACCACCACACTTAACTAATTTTTGTATGTTTTGTGGAGATGGAGTTTTGCCATTTTGCCCAGGCTGGTCTTGAACTCCTGGGCGCAAGTGATTCTTCCACCCTGACCTCCCAAAGTGCTGGGATTATAGGTGTGAGTACCATACCTAGTTAGAAGTCATTTTCAATTCAATTTGCAGTTAGTCGTGGCCATGAAACCAAGTCCTGGTTCATGGAATGTGAACTGATTTGATGTGTGTCTCTCTCCAAACTGACCCTTAAACATCCTCATTGTAAATTCCACAGTCTTTTTTCTATCCTGTTACTGAATAGAGAAAATTCAAGAACCCAGAGAAAGGTGAAGCCAGAGGTGGAAGGAGCCTAGATCCCTGAATAACTGCATGGAGCAGAGTGCTACTCTGTCTGCTTGCACTGAACAGTGTTGTCACCAAAAAAGGAACTGACACTTTGTTTAAGTAATGGATATCCTAATACATGTTTCTTTTTACATGTTCTAATTCAAGTATCTCTGAGTAGGCTTTCATCTCAAAATAATTCTAGTAGAAATACCTAAAATTCCACAGTAATGCATTTATTTCCCAAGTGTGATCATTACCTTTCCCATAGCAGCTTTTAAAGTGAGAATGCTCTATGAAAGATGAATACATAAATCCTTAAAATTTCAATGTGAATACATTTAACAAATCTGTGCTTGACAAGAGAAATGAGATAACACGTGAGAGAGAAGGAAGGATAAAAGAGAGACAAAAGAGGAACAGATGTTAATTTATTTTACAAATGTTTGATGAGTATCTGCTATGTGGCATGTACTATGCCAGACTTGAAATATAAAGAATACTGAGCCTCAGTCACTATGGTGTACATATTTCAGAAGTGAAGTGAATCTTACATTAAATGTGTGCCTATAAAGAGACCATGTTTCTTTACCCCTCACAAATCTGTTGTTAAATCAGTGTGTCTTCATTCATACTATAGTAGAATCAAGGAACTATGCCATGGCCTGAGGCTTTTCCTATAGTATTTTAGTTAAACCTCTCAAGGACACTATGACAAGATATTATTAACCCCATTAACTCTAACTCATCCTTCAGCTCTCAGTTCAATTATCTGGAAAATTGATCTGATCCCCTATATTAGATCATCTTCTATTATTAATAACTCACTGTGGCATGTGTCTCGTCTTCCTAGGACCTTATTGTAATTATATTTGTAGAGTTACTCACTTTTATCTTCCTCACTATATTGCAAGTTCCATGAGGACAGAGACTATGACTGCTTTTGCCCCTTTATAATCCATCCTATAGAGAGCACCATTGATTTACAGTCAATATTTGTTGAATAGATGAATAAATATGTAATTGAGTTTTCGAATAGTGTGGGAAAAGGAAGATTTGGTCCCATGGAGCAAGTGGTGCTCGATGGCACTTCCTTATTCTGCAGACACTGTCTACACACTCACACCATGGCCTGGACCATCCAGTTATTGGGAGGCTCGGTAGAGAAACCCACACAGGGCCTATCACACTTTCCCTCACCTGCTCATTCTTTACTCACCATGTGTCTCTTGTAGACAAGTCAGGTTTTAGAGAAGGTCTGGAGTCAAAGGGTGCCTTCCTAATAGTAGCAAACACAGATCTGAAAAGTCACTCCATCATCATTTTTTATTTTTCAGAGGCTATCTTTTCCCTTAAATGGTAACCTTTTAAAGTCTTCCCACTTCTTCCCCACACATTCCCTCCCTTGTTTATTTCTTTGATGTATCAATGTACCTATTACCTTTTTTCCTTTCCTTTTTTTTTTTTTTTTTTTTGAGACAGAGTTTCACTCTTGTTGCCCAGGCTGGAGTGCAATGGCATGATCTTGGCTCACTGTAGCCTCCGCCTCTGCCTCTGCCCCTCAGGTTCAAGCGATTCTCCTGCCTCAGCCTCCTGAGTAGCTGGAATTACAGGTACCTGCCACCATGCCTGGCTATTTTTTTGTATTTTTAGTAAAGACGGGGTTTTGCCATGTTGGCTAGGCTGGTCTCGAACTCCTGGCAACGTACCTATTTCTTTACTTCCTCATTACTTTCCATTCCCAGTCCCCAAGGCCTCTGGGAATTGCCTTCTACTTCCCAGACAAGTACTTTGCTAAGTCAAGGCAATTCCCTACCCAGAGGGCTCTGGGGGGCTGTTAACATATTTATTTCCTCCTTACACACAGGCACTGTCTCTTGGCACTCCCCTGAGAGCCACTGGAGGGCTCACTAGTGGCACCTACAATGCCTTAGTGTCCTCCTCTGACAGTTTGGAGCCATCCGTATCAGAATCACTTACGAGTTTTATTAATGCAGTATCTGGGCTCCATTGCATTTCTGTTGAATCCAGTCTCTGGGAATTATCCCAGACTCTTTGTTTTTATTAAACCCTTTAATGATTATTATACATGCTGAAGTTGGATTAAAACAAACAAAAATTGACCTTGGAGAGTCCTTTATCTTCCTCTCTTCCTCATTCCACTGAAATCTGACTGCAGTGAGCCCCTTCCTCAATTTACCTTGTAGGTTTTAATTAATTTTTCTTGACCTTTTAAGCTTTCCAAATACAACAACTTACTATCTTGTTCTCTCTGTATCTCTTCTAAAAATTTAACTCCATTTCAACTGTTTTCTTTCTATGAACAACTAAACATGAAACTTTGTCCTCTTAAGAATTGATCTTCTTGACCTCTGCCAACCACTTCTTTCTCTATTTCCCCTCACAGATGAGCTTCTCAAGAGAAGTGTCTGTGTTCACTGTTTTCTTTATTGCATATCTTATTCCTTTCTCAACCCGCTGTAGATTGGTTCTCCACTCTTAGAATTGCTCTGAAAGAACTCTCACCCATATATCCAATACAAATATATTTTTCAGTTTACACAATAATCAGTCCTTCAGCTTCTTGGCATCTGTGACATCTACTCTTGCCCACTTCTACGTCTGTTAGTCCAGTCATATTGTCTCTGTTTGTGTGTGTGTGTGTGTGTGTGTGTTATTCTTCTCTTATCAGGGTCTAACATGTTGGACTTACTAAAGCTCAGTCAAGATCTCTTTGCACTTTCACTGTGACTAAAGTTGGTTTCCCCAGAGTTGGCATGTGGTCTGTTTTTTAAGAAGCACTTTTGGGCCCTCACCTGTGGAAGGGAGTAAATGGAGGCAAGATTGAGTAAAGGAGGAAGTTGTGCTGTGATAAGGGCCCAGTCACCACCTCAGCCAACCATGTGAGAAGCTCTGGAGCTAGAATGGTCATGATGCCCTGGCCTTTATATGCCTCCATTTATGAATCATTGGCCAAAGGCCAACTTGGAAATAGGCATAACCATGGACAAGGCAATCTTTGTTAAAAAAAAAAAAAAAAAAAAAAGAAAAGAAAATATTCCTGAAGTAGCTATAACTGAAGGCCCTTGGTCAGTGGCACTTCCTGTAGTAGGGCAAAGAGTTACTCATGGGGTGGGAGTATCTCTACAGACTGTATGTTATGTCCCTTGGCAAAACTCATCCACAATTATCACGTTGACTTCTCTGAGCTCCATCTCTCTATTCCCAACTGTCCACAAAGCACCTGTAATTCAGTGAACTCATAGCATCCCCAACTCAGTACATACAAACTAGACTCAGTCTTCATTCATTCTTCTCCCCAGACATCACTAACCCTGCCTTTCTTTCCCTTTCTTAGAAGATGACACTCTTATCTGGTTAATCCCCCGAGTTGTTATTTTCTCATCCTTCCTCTTTCTTAAGTCCCCATATCAAAACTCCACATCCCCCTCTATTCTACCCTGCTCTGCTTTCCTCCCTTCCAAAGGTGAGAGCCCAAGAGTGCTTCTTTAAAATAACTCACTCCCTGACAGCTTTATCTCCCAAACCTTTCCCTCCCATCCACTGCTAACTCTCAAGTTCAGGCTACCATTATTTATCTGGGTTAATAGTTTAGCTATTTTTTGGGGGGGGTGTGGTGGTAGGGGGTGGGGAGAGACAGAGTCTTTCTCTGTGGCCCAGGCTGGAGTGCAGTGATGCAACCTTGGCTTATTGCAACCTCCACCTTCCAGGTTCAAGTAATGTAATTGTCCTGCCTCAGCCTCCCGAGTCGCTGAGATTACAGGCATGTGCCACCACACCCAGGTAATTTTTGTGTGTGTGTTTTTTTTAAGTAGAGATGGAGTTTCACCATGTCAGCCAGGCTGGTCTTGAACTCCTGACCTCAAGTGATCCACCCACCTTGGCCTCCCAAAGTGCTGGAATTACAGTCATGAGTCACTGTGCACAGTCGGTGTATTTATTCTGTTTCCATCATTCTTCTTTTCAATCTTTCCCTAATACCAAACTCATGATAATCTTTTTATAACTCAAATTAATCAATTCAATGCCTGTTGCAGGGAGTCAGGGACCCCAAATGGAGGGACGACTGAAGCCACGGCAGAAGAACATAAATTGTGAAGATTTCATGGACATTTATTAGTTCCTCAAATTAATACTTTTATAATTTCTTATGCCTGTCTTTACTGCAGTCTCTGAACATAAATTGTGAAGATTTTATGGACACTTACCACTTCCCCAATCAATACTCTTGTGATTTCCTATGCCTGTCTTTACCTTAATCTCTTAATCCCATCATCTTCGTAAGCTGAAGATGAATGTTGACTCAGGACCCTGTGATGATTGCATTAACTGCACAAATTGTTCATAAGGCATGTGGGTTTAAGCAATATGAAATCTGGGCACCTTGAAAAAAGAACATGATAACAGTGATATTCAGGGAACAAGGGAGATAACCTTGAAGTCTGGCTGCCTGTGGGCAGGGCAGGACAGAGCCATATTTCTCTTATTACCGAAAACGGGTAAGGGAAGTATCGCTGAATTCTTTCCCCAGTAAGGAATATTAATAATTAACAGCCCTGGGAAAAGAATGCACTCCCAGAGGAGGCCTCTGAAATGGCTTCTCCAGGGGTGTCTGTCTTATGCAGATGTAGATAGGGATGAAACATGCCCTAGTCTCCTGCAGCACCCCCAGGCTTGCTAGGATTAGGAAATTCCAGCCTGCAAATTCTAGTCAGACCAGTTCTCTGCTCTTGAACCCTGACAGTGCGTGCACAGCAGGACATGGAAGTTCATTAGTGATTCTAGTTTCACCCTGACCTTGTGATCTCACCCTGACCTCCTGCCTTGTGATCTTTTGTCGCCCTTGAAGCCTGTGATCTCTGTGACCCACACCCTATTTGTATGCTCCCTCCCTTTTGAAAATTGCTAATAAAAACTTACTGGTTTTACAGCTCAGGGGCATCATGGAACCTGCCAACATGTGATGTCTCCCCGGACACCCATCTTTAAAATTTATATCTTTTGTGCTCTTTCCCTTTGTTTCTCAGAGCAGCCGACACTTAGGGAAAATATAAAAGACCCACACTGAATATTGGGGGTGGGTTTCTCCCGATAAATGCCTTGCTTAAAACCCTGAGATAATTTATTATTATTTTGTAGAGATGAGGTCTTGCTGTGTTGCCCAAGTTGGTCTTGATTTCCTGGCCTCAGGCAGTCCTCCCACCTTGGCAATTTTCTTGTTCTTTTAAGGTAAAGGCCATTATCTTTAGCATAAACCACCATGTGCTTGCCTGTCTCACCAATGTAACCTTACACTCTGGTTTCAGCCGTGTCTCCTTTCTTTGTGTTGTTTCAATGCACCATGCTTCTTCTAAACACAAGCCTTGGGTACAAGATGTTCCCTTTACCTGAACACCTCTCTCAACTCACCTTTCTACCATTATCTTTATCAAGATAATTCCTAGTCGAGCTTCATATTTCATATCAATAGTAATTTCACCAAGATTTCCCTGCATTTCTCAGAGAGAGCTGGGTTTCTCAGATAGAGCTGGGTTATATTCTTACAGCACAGCTTATCTTATCTTTATAATAATCCTTACTTTCAAATATCCACTGGTTCATGTGATGATGAATGGCTGTCTTGCATTAGACTGTAATTTCCACAGAAGGAGGGACCCTGTTTGGGCTCACAATTTTATCTTCAATGCCTGGTATATTGAAGGGACAGAGTTCAAACAACTCCCAACATCAAAAGGTAAACCAAACAGTTTCGGAGATAGGAATTCTGCATGGATGGTTTTTCTATAATCAGCTGGCAGGTGGGGGATGCTAACAGTTCTCAGGATATTCAAAAACCCATTGCTAGTTTGCATGGCTACATGGAAGTAGAGTGTAGGCGAGGAATGATCACAAAGGTAGAAAATGTAAAGCTTCTTACAGAAGCTGGGCACTAAATGCAGTGTGTGGGTGTGGAAGAGAAGTAAATTACCCGTGATGCCTCAGAATCTGGTAATTTCGTATAAAACAAGCATTAAGGTAGTGAAAAGTTTCAGGTTATTATAAAGTATAGAAAAACCAAGAGGTAGACTAACATGACTAAAATCAGTAAAAGTGACTATGTGTTCCTAGCATAAAAGCAAACTGGCACAGAACTGATCTCCTGGTGTAAACAACCTAAAAGCTGGAGTAACTATTTTTTTTTTTTAAAAGAAATGACAGGTTTTAGACATGGGACCACAGACAGCACATGATTGTCATTCCTGCAAAGAACAAAATCAAGAAAACAAGTGAGGTGAACTCATCACAAAGCCTTCTGCATGGAGATGATTCCTGACCATGGCTCAGAGCAACGTGTCTCCAGCAGAGTCTAGCCAATCTCACCGAGTCAAAAAGACAAAGACCAAAGTTTAGGGAAGCCCAAGTGACTCTAATTTCTGGGAAAAGCACCCAAGATAAGAGAGAGATGCATAGAAAGGACCCTAGGAATATGGATAAGGGTCCTCATGGTCTTTGGTTGAAGACTCTGCACATGGGTAGAGTGAAACCCCAAGAGGTCAGACTAAAGTAATGTCTGTGGAAAAAGCAATTCCTGGAAAGCTGTAAAATGAACAACTTCCAGAGCTCACACCAGGGTGGGAAACAAGTTCCTCTAGCTAAAGTCAAAAGAGCTCATTAAATATGCAGGGTCTTGAGTAGAGAGCACAGAATTGAGAATCAAAATGGAAATAAATTAACCCTAGGAAAAAGAAAACACCCTTCTCCTGGCATTGCACATAAAGTCATTTTGCCTTTGGATTCCAGTACTTACACCAGCAAAAGAACTTGATGTGCAAGGCCAGGAGGAGAAGGGTGTTCTGGCTCAGAGAGAGACAGAGAATTTGCCTTGTTCTACTGGGGCCTTCAGTCAGTTGGATGGTAGCCACCCACACTGGGTAAGGGTGCATCTTCCTGATTCAGTTCACCAATTCAAATGCCAGTGTCTTCCAGAAACACTTTCATGGACATATCCAGAAATAGTGCTTTACCAGTGACCTGGATATTCCTTAGTCCAATCAAGTTCATGCATGAAAATAATGATCACAGAATCAAAATTTATATTGAAATAACACTACCTGCCTGTTTAATTTTTGATAAGAAGTCTATGGCCATTTGAATTCGTTTCCAGGTATATAATGTATTCTTTTTCTCTCTTTTTTTTTTTTTTTTTAGAATTTACTGTTTTTGAACACTCTTGACTATGATGTGCTTAGGCATATTTTCTTTGTATTTATTCAGTTTGGGTTGTGGTGACCTCAAATTTATAAATCTATGAAGTTGCAGCTTTTACCAAGTATGTTACTGCCCCATTCTCTGTCTTCTCTTGGACATCAGAACTCTCCCTAGGTGGGCTAACCTGGAGAGCAGGACTTCCTTGTGGAGAACTATCTTGGCATATTTTGAAATGAGTACTTTTTCTCCTTCTCTTCCAGAACCAAGAAGGAATCTTTCAGCTCTTCACTGTGAAAGTCTGGTAGGGTTCCTGGAGGTGAAACCCATAAAAAATGGAAAGTCCCCTTAAGACTACAGCTCCACAGCTATGGTCTTACTCTCATAGTCTCATGTTTCTACCTCTCAGAGTAGTTCATATTCAGCCTCTAGCAATTTGTAAAAATTAAGATTTAAGTGTTCCTACCAGTTTACTAGTGGCTTCTGCTCAGAGTAAACTAATTTTTCTGGTGATTCTCTCTTTTCATCCATATCTACTGATTTCAGGATAGTGGTTTTCTCTATGATCTTTCAGTTTGCTGAGCTGCTTTTCTTGTCAGGATGAGAGTGCTGATTTCCAAACTGTTTTGCATGTCAGAAATGGACCCCATGTTTTTTATTATTTTTCTGCTCAACAGATTCTGTTTTGTGCTCTGAGTTTCCACTATTACTTCTTAACAAGAAAAAAAAAAGAACACTTGATTTGGAGTAAATAAATGTGTGTAATAGGAAGTTTGAATAAAATATTTAAATCCATTAATAGGACAGATTTAAATAAATTATAGATTATTAATACAGAGTGTATTAGGGTTCTTTAGAAGGCAGAGCTCATGGGATAGGTGTATGTATAAAGGTAGTCTATTAGGGAGTATTGACTCATACCATCACAAGGCGAGGTTCCACAATAGGCTGCCTGCAAGCTGAGGAGCAAGGAAGCCAGTCTGGGTCCCAAAATCTAAAAAACAGGGAAGCCAACAGTGCAGCCTTCAGTCTGTAGTTGAAGGTCCGAGAGTCCCGAAGCTGAAGAACCTGGAGTCTGGTGTTAGGGGGCAGGAAGCATCCAGCACGGGAGAAAGATGTAAGTCGGAAGACTAAGCCAGTCTCGTCCTTCCAAGTTCTTCTAACCTGCTTTTATCCTAGCTGCGCTGGACATGGTGTCCACCCAGATTGAGGGTGGGTCTGCCTCTCCCAGTCCACTGACTCAAATGTTAATTTTCCTGGGCAGCACCCTCAAAGACACACCCAGGAACAATGCTTCAATCAAGTTGACACTCAGTATTAACCGTCTCACAGACTAAAACCATGCAGCTGTGAAAAGATACGAGATAGGTTTATATATGCACATAAGGAAAGATCACAAGGTACCTAAGTATAAAGAATGAAGACTCAGTAGTATCATTGGCTCGTATTTGTATATTTTAAAGGAGAACGTGTGAACATGCAATTGTAACTGAATGAACCTTGAAAATATAAATAAGAAAACAGCAAGGGGGTTCTTTTGAGTATGAAACTGAGGAACTAAGAATTAAAAGTAGGAAGGGGGAATTTAAAGCTGCTCTTCATGGTGTGCTCTTTGTGTCATTTTATTTTCACATATTCCTTGAAAATACACCGTTAATAAAAAATTTTATAAAATCCAACATGCCTAAATCAACTTTTTAATACAGTGTGCCCATTTGGTTTGTGAAACTTGAGTCACTGCCCATTTCTCTTAACAGATAAAATAATGAAATCTTTCTTGAAATAAGAAAGCATCTGTAAAGTGATCAGAGAGAACATGAACAGTGTTTGCAAATAAGAGAACAGAGAAAAGATAGTGAGATATTCAAACATAGATATTGAGAGATTTTAAAACTTTCTGTTTCCATTTTGCAGCTATAAAAATATAATGCTTGCCAGCAACAAAGCACTATTGATTATAGCAACTGCAGATAAAAGCCTCCTTGTAGGGAGTAGGTGTGAAGTGACAATTATAATTCATTGGAAGGTCTTGTCTTCTAGTGGGTGTTTGCTTCTAGTGGGTGCCTGCGGTACATTGTAGTTATGAGCTCTCATTGCTTGATTGCAGCACTGCTTTATTCCTTCTATTTTGTAAACAATGCTCCTGGAACTTTGTTCTTCATTGGTATATTTGATGATCAGAGGTAATATGGTATTCTGGTTTTCAAAATGCATTTATAGTAACAGTATCAAAGACCTAGTACAGTCCTAAGAAATCTCCTATATCATACATTCATAGTCATAAAATCTCCAATGTTGTGGTGAATTGAATCTAAATCTCTCCATATACAATCCCTCCTGAACATAAAGTACAGATAAATAAAAAACAAAAAGTACAACAAGGAGCACACACACACACACACACACACA
>NW_012119598.1:2385766-2388211 GCF_000951035.1 Colobus angolensis palliatus
GTAGCTGGAAAACTCAATGACCCAATTACACAGATTGTCCCCTCAGCCTCCAGAGGAAACACAGCCCCATTGACATCTTGATTTTGGCTCAGGGAATCTTGATTCTTGACTTCTGACCTCCAGAAATGTAAAAACTTAATCAAGACTTGCTGAGGATGGGAGAAGGCACTGACATGCATTGCCAATGGGAATGTTAACTGGTCCAACCATTATAGAACAGAATATTTAAGAAAACTACATACTAGTTTACGTTTTCACCAAGAAATTCTCTTTCTAGGAGTTTATTCTAAAGGCGTATCTCCCACAGTGTAAAAATGCATTTACACAAAGATGTTTATTGTATTACTTTTTTGTAATTTAATATGCTGGAACATCCTGAATGGCCATAAATGGAAGATTAATTGAACAGATTATGGTATGTGCACTTATCAGAATGCCCTGAAGCTGCTATGAAAGGATGATGAAGATCGCTATGAGCGTATATAGAGTGATTTGCAGGACACAAAGTGCAGAAGAGTACAGCATGCTAACTTTGGGCCAAAAAAAAAAAAAAGGAAATATAAAATGATACCTGTATCTGTTTATTTTTGCAAAATGAATTGTAGGAAAGGCAAACTAGAAAATAGATTGACAACCTACAGGGGTTGTCAGATAGGAGTGAGGTGGAAAAGATAGCATGGGGGTGACACTTTTCTAAGTACAGTTGTGCCTTGGTATCCTTGGGGGATTGGTTCCAGAAGCCCTGTGAATACCAAAATCTGTAGATGCTCAAGTCTCTTATATAAAATGGCTAGTATTTGCATATAACCTATATACGTCTTCCCATATACTTTAAATCATCTCTAGATTACTTATATCTAATATAATGTAAATGCTATGTAAATAGTTATAATGTATTTTTATACTTTTTATTTTGCATTGTCATTTTTTATCATTCTTAAAAATATTTTCAATCTGTAGTTGGTTGAATTTGGGGATACAGAATCTGTGGATAGGGAAGGATAGATGTATACTTTTTAGATAGTTTTGACTCTTTGCAGTGAAGATAATGTACATGCATAAAAGAACCATAAAACAAGATAGGAACCAAATAAGTTTAATGTAATTGTATTTTAAATGAGTAACATTATCAAACTGAATGAAGAGAAAATCTAACCCTACCAGCTTCTGAGCATGGTATTTTGAGTTCTGACCTTAGATTAAAGAGAAAAAGAAGCTATACACAAATATTGAGATCTCATTGCTTCTCAGCCTTTTGACTAAGACCAAGTGCAAATATTGAGATCTAGTTAGGTTACGTTTGGCTTTTTTGCATTGCTATGGGTTAACAATTCTAAAACTGCTTTCTGTATATTTTATGACTGGGAAATCAAGTAAATAGATTGAGTATAATGTGAGCTAGTTTTCTCACTTTTGATGAAAGGTATTATAGAAAAGGGGAAGACTAGAATGAATCCTCTGTTGCTGTTGATTTGTCATTGGAGGGTTCAGTATGAGCTCATGCATATGTGTATATATGTGTATATACATTCATAATAATTATATAATGTGTGTATGTACATATCCATCATATGTATTCATATTTATGTATTATGTTTATGTGTATATATATGTCATATACATTCTATGTGTTTTTATGTATATTTTAATAACTTTTTTGTCAACTCTTGACTATCAATTCAGTTGGAAGAAAGTAGCAAAAGGTATTTGTACATATATAACATACATATTATGCCCTTTATCCTAATTTTATATTTTTAAGCCAATATCTATATTTATATTTCCTTATTCAGGTGTTGTAATATGAAATATTCTCAGAGACAGGAATAAATACTTTTAGGATTTAAAAAATGCCATAGATGATATGAGTGTGAGTAATTCAGAATTGGTTTCATGCATTTGCGATAACTGATATTGCAGATAATTAATTAATTTTAGTTATACTTGTCTAAAGTTTATGATTTTAAAATGCCCAACAAAGTTTACAAAGTCCAGCTTTTTATAATTTGGTGGGGATATTAATTATATGTGGCCAAATATAATTTCTCTAAGTAGTGTGACTAAGAACTAAAAACTGTCAAGAATGATAATGTCCTGCAGGGAAAGTGCATTTATAATCAACATTTATGAGAACATATTTCATGATGAGACAAAATTCAATAATGGCTGTGTGGATTCTGCTATGACTCAGCAAAATGGGTAAGAGCTTTGGCATGGAACCAGGAGTCTGCTTCTGACATGGTGTCTCTTACCAAGCCATTTAATCTTTCTGTACCTTAAATTCAAGACAAAAATACCTGTTTCAGTATTTTTTGTGATGATTGAATATGGTAATGCATGTGAAAGTGCCTGATAAATGGTAAGAGCTTCTGCAAATACTAATTGTCATGAATGTTTGTCGATTACATTTTAAATGTGAGTTCAGTAGCTTAAATCTCCATATCT
>NW_012119598.1:2391486-2394570 GCF_000951035.1 Colobus angolensis palliatus
ATGACCTGTATCGTGTGTCAACCTCCTATCATCCTGTGACTTAGAATGCCTAACTTACTGTGCATGCAGCCCAGCAGGTCTCGGTCTTATTTTACTGAGCCCCTATTTAAGATGGAGTCATTCTGGTTCAATGCCTCTCACAGTTGGGCACAGTGTCTCAGAACCTGTAATTCCAGCTCTTTGAGCAGCCCAGGTGGGAGGATTGCTTGAGCCCAGGAGTTCAAGGCCAGCCTGGGCAATATAGTGAGACCCCATCTCTAAAAGAAAATAATTAAAATACATTAATACTGTTTTTTACATTTATCTATGTAGGTAACTTACTGGTGTTCTCTGTATGTATTTAAGTTACTATATAGTATCTCTTCATTTCACACTGAAAGATTTTTAGCATTTCTTAGAAGGCAGGTTTGCTAGTAACTCTCTGTATTTGTTTATCTGGCAATGTCTTCATTTCTCCTTCATTTGTGAAGGAAAGTTTTACTGGATATAAAATTCTTGTTTTATAGTTTTTCATTTATTTTTAAGCTATTTGAATATGTCATCCCACTGCTTTTGGCGTCTGTGGTGTCTTATGAAAACAGACGTTAATCTTATGGAGGGTCATTTCCACAGGATGAGGTACTTTTCTCTTGCTGCATTCAAGATTCCTTATCTTTTTATCTTTTGACACTTTGATTATTATGTGTCAGTATGGATCTCTTTGAGTTTTTTTTTTTTCTTGACTAGAAGTTCTTTGAGTTTCTTGGATGTGTATTTTACTGTTTTTAATTCAAATTTTGGAAGATTTGGACCCTTATTTCTTCAAATTTTTTTCCTTTTTGTTTCTCCTCTTCTTCTGGGAGTCTCATTATTTTGTGTCAGTATACTTGATGGTGTCCTACAAGTCTCTTAGGCTCTATTTATTTCCTTCATTTAAAAAATTATATTTCTCAGAATGGAGAATCTCAATTGACCTATCTTCAATTTCACTGATTTTTCTTATGCTTGCCCAAGTGTGCTGCCCAAGTGTGCTCTTGATCCTCTCTAGTGACATTTTATTTAAGTTGTTGTACTTTCATACTCCAGAATTTCTCCTTACCTTTTAAGTTCTGTTTCTTTATTGGTATTTTTTATTTTGTGAGACATTATTCTCATGGTTTCTATAGTTACTCAGACATGATTTTCTTTAAATCGTTGAATATATTTAAATGATTTAAAATAGAAAATTTAAGGTGTTTGTATAATAAGTCATCTGAACTCCTTGAGTGACAATTTCCATTGATTACTTTCTTCTCTATTTATAGATCATACCTTTTTTTTCTTTGCATGCCTGATATTTTATTGCTTCAAATTTAACATTTTTAGAATTGTAAGGTGGCAACTCTGATAACCAGATTCTTCTCTTCTTCAGGATTTGTTGTTGCTGATTGTTGTAGTAGTTATTTGTTTGGTAACATTTTGTTTGTTTTAGTGACTTTCAGAGCCAAATCTGTAAAGTTTTCATTTTTATGTGTGGCCACTGAGGTCTCTGTTTCATTAGCTTAGTGGTCAAGTAATGATAGAGCAGAAATTTTCTTCAAATCCTGAAACCAAAACATCTTCCGGTTTTAAGCTGAGCTGTGTATGTGTTTGTGTGTGTGTGTGTGTGTGTGTTTGTGTGTGCGTGGTGTGTTTTCAGCACTTAGCCAGGCAGTTTAAAACTCTGCTATTGCCTTCCTGCTTTCATAGAGCATCAAGGTCAGCCATTGGTGATTGATTCAGCCCTTACTGGGTCTTCCTTGAGAATGCACATAGCTCTGAGCATGCATTTAGCTTTCAAAATTTCCAGAAATAGCTTATCAAAGCCCTTGTTTTCCAATACATCTTATTTTCTAGTCTTTCCTTCAAACCTTTTGGTTAGTCTGTTTTCTTTTAAGTATCATCCATTACCTGAGGCAGCAGTCACTAAAATATTTATTTGCCTGTGAATGTTTCCTGTAAACACACTCCAGGTAGTAGCTTTAGCACTAGGTGGCTTCTGAATCAGGCAAGATAAAGACAAGCCTTTTGATCTGGTCTTCCAAGGAGCCAACAGACAAGTCAAAACATAAAAGTTCAACACTCTGAAAATAAATGGCTTCTGTTCCATCTGTTACAAGTACCAGAAATTAGAATTTTTTTAATAATGTTCTGAGCTGAAAGTGAGAGCTAGAATTATGGTAAATTAAAAAGCCACAAGATCTTACCAAGATTTAACTGGTGTTTTAAAATAAGTGTTCTGTGCATTATTTCAAACTTTTGGTATGCTTGTATAAAAAGTTGATTCTGATTTTTTTGTCAGATTTTTCATTGATTTTTCTGAAGGTGTGAACTTTCAGAGTCCTTACTCCATCTTTTTGCTAATATCAGATCATTTTATTTTTTGTTAGTGTTTTAAAAATCTGTTGAGAGTGCCAAATAGGTTTCCTCCCCTCTCCCCTCTTTAATAACAAAGAGTAGATTATTTTAATCTTTATGTTTCTAAGTTAATTCATTTTTCTACATATTTTGTAGTATATTTATGTCTAATTTATTTTGCTTTGATTTCCTCTTGTCCATCAATAAATAAGGTAAAGTATGTTCAAATTTAATGTCAATCAACAGGCAGCACCTGGACATTTTTCTCCTCACTGATTTCTCTTGTCTGTACTTCCTGGCCATTTGTGGAATGTTAGATCTCATTTTCTATTATACAACTGGGCTGCAGGTTGGTCTGTATGACTCCTTTGGTAATATATCACTAATATTTACAGAGAGATCATGTAGTTTGGAAAATCCAAATCAACCCTATTTACATGCAACTTAGATTTGCTTTGGAGAATCCATGCTTGAAATATCATAGCCCGGACTTATTTAATAAAGTAAGTCACAATATAAGACACACATGCCATATACTGAAATGGCTCTTACTTAAAACTCCTATGTCTTTTGTTTCCTAAATCTGAGCATAAATTCCGAAGTTTTCAGTCAATTTGAATCTTCAGGGTATAGTCTTAATCATCATGCAGGGAGATTTTATGAGTGGATTTGAAGAATAGGGGAAACAGAATTTATCAGGATAGAGTAAGACAAGCCACATGGACTTTC
>NW_012119598.1:2395000-2397924 GCF_000951035.1 Colobus angolensis palliatus
CTGGACATTTTTCTCCTCACTGATTTCTCTTGTCTGTACTTCCTGGCCATTTGTGGAATGTTAGATCTCATTTTCTATTATACAACTGGGCTGCACGTTGGTCTGTATGACTCCTTTGGTAATATATCACTAATATTTACAGAGAGATCATGTAGTTTGGAAAATCCAAATCAACCCTATCTACATGCAACTTAGATTTGCTTTGGAGAATCCATGCTTGAAATATCATAGCCCAGACTTATTTAATAAAGTAAGTCACAATATAAGACACACATGCCATATATTGAAATGGCTCTTACTTAAAACTCCTATGTCTTTTGTTTCCTAAATCTGAGCATAAATTCCCAAGTTTTCAGTCAGTTTGAATCTTCAGGGTATAGTCTTAATCATCATGCAGGGAGATTTTATGAGTGGATTTGAATAATAGGGGAAACAGAATTTATCAGGATAGAGTAAGACAAGCCATACGGACTTTCTTCCTGCTGTATGAGTTTAATAGACAACCTGATGCTCATTATTCTCATGGGTTCCCAGAGGACTAGATTCATCCCCAGGTGCCATAGGACATGTACATGATATAAAAATTCTTTCAAAATCTCTATCAAAGGGTGAGATTTTCAAATTTATTTATGAAACAGTAGAGCTGGAATATTGGGATGCGGAACATAAGGGGAAAGTATCAGGAAGTGACAGTATCCATGATCCAGCATTGTTAAATCTGGTTATCATGCATTTTTTGGCTCTATAATTCTTGTACTACTGTTGATTTTTCTTTGATAAAGGCAGAATATTAATTGCAACATAAATACTGCCTAATAACAGGAAGAAAAACCCACAACTGTTTCAGAAGCATGAACCCTGTTAAATGGAAAGTCCTTTGTGTTGTGAATCCTAATTTATTTTCAAGCAAATACAGGGCCAGAGCTGTGTCTGAAGTAGCTTCTGGGGAAAGCCACATTTAGGATACATTCAGCAAGCAGGGGATGAAAAGAGAGGAAGGCCTGAGGACCCTAGTTATTGGGGTGTGGCATGGAGTGGTGGTATCAGTAGAACAGCTAAGTGTTTGCTACTTAGACTTTATTAAAAGTCGGGCTAGAGAAATGATTCTTAAAATAATCTCCAGTGATGAAAGAGTTAAAAAATATTTGAAAGAAGGATGTCTAGTTCCCAATTGGGAATTCTTGTTTAGAATGCTGCACTATGGAACAGTTATTATGTGAATAGGTGGTAAGACAGTTTATAAACTATTTGACAGAAAGAAGAGCTTGGAGCTAGAGATGACCATCAAAGCTCACACCTCACTTCTTTCCCCTTGGGAGTTTTTAGTGTGCTTCACACTATATGTGTTCATCCCAGTATATCTCAGGTCATGATACTTTCTGTATATAGAATATTCCTCCCATTTTTCTTGATCAAAATTTGTTCCTGTGTACTAGAACTCAGCACTATGTCCTCCCACAGATTATTTTCTGATGCCCCCTATAGTGTGCTGATGCAGTGATACTCCATTTACTAACACCCCCCCTGTATTCAAACCTTTGGAAAGTCCTATGTGAGTATAAGCTAGTGGGAAAGTAGCACACCTAATTCAAACAGCAACTTGACAGTTACTTGTACCTTTGGGTTTGTTTTTATGCCGTTCCTGAAACATTTTTACTGATATGTGAATAAGACTGGGCATGCCTTCTACGACATGAAAGACCATGGAGAGAAAAGTCCCAGTAAATCTGGGTGTCCCAGAAAAGACAATGGTAAACCAGGCAACCCACTAGCTGTCTGTCAAACACGAGCAAGCCCAGCTGAAATCTGTTGAGCCCAGCCCAGATGAGCTGCCTAGATGAGTGCAACTTAAACTGACAAATGTAAAAACGTGTGCTAAAATATGGTTCTAGCTTTAAGCCATGATATTTGGGGGATGGTTTGTTACACAGCAAAAGCTAACAAATACAGCCTCATTAAAAGCGAATTACTCCATCATTTGTATTTTGCTTAAAATCATTCCTTGAGGATTAGAAAATAGTCTTACGTTAATTTTACAGCTCATTCAGCTTTTACTTCAATTCCTTGAATTTTGATACCTAACATTTATTGAACACTTACTATGTCTCAGGCACTTACTAATTGCTTTAAGTGTAATAATTAAGTGGATATGCAGAACAACTCAATAATGTGATACTATTATAATCATTGTCTAGATGACACAACTGAGGCCTCGAAATAACTGCCAGTGTAACAAATTCAGACCCTGGCAGGATATGCATTTGAACCAAAGTGATTCAGCTACAAAGTATGTACTTTTAATCCCTGCAACATACTTCTTTGCTACACTAAATTGGAAATATTGGTGTTATGTAAGTACTTAATTTATGGTTGACTATTTTCTAATATTCTTCCACTTTCAGAAAGAATTAACTTTGCGAAAGGACTCTTACATTCTCCAATGAAACCTTTACTCTGGGAGCGATTTGACTGAGTCATAGCTGAGTTCATTAAGCCTTAGTGCCTCAGGGATGCAGCTGAGGACTCAAAGGCAGGTTTTCAGGGATGTAAACCATTGTGTGGACAATAAAATAGAGAACACTAAGGCTATGGAAATTTATCTCCCTGTGCATCTTGCTTCTTGGCTTTTTCCTAGGGAGAATGTCCCCAGTTCACTTCTAGCACTGCTCAGTGTCCAGGAGGGCTTGTTACATAATCCCATCCTGTTTGAAGCTTCTTCAGCTTCAGTAATCTCTGTTCCCTGTGAAGCACCAGACACACAGGAGGACTATTGTATATCAGATTTTAAAAATATGAGAAAAATATTGGATGCATATTCCTTGACCTTAGAAACTATGAGTCTAAGGTCATAGTTGGGGAGAGATTGATCTGATTATAATAAGATCTGTGACTTAGTAGTGGGGGAGTTGGGTTCTAACCTGGCA
>NW_012119598.1:2398879-2404091 GCF_000951035.1 Colobus angolensis palliatus
CGAATTTTGGGAAACCAGACATGCTATACAAAAGTCAGCTAAGTCCAGCCATAGCAACAAGCAGCCACCAACATGACGTGAGTGCCTCTCAAATGTTCTTCAGTCTGGCCCTCATTTCTGAGCTCAGAACTCATTCCATAATATACTTTGAAAGTGAATTTGCACTTGGAGTGACACATACCAACACTTTGACTCAATGTCTCTGGATGAAAGGGAAGATCATTTGGATTTGGAATTTGGATAATAGGGATAATTTGTATCACACTAAATCCAGCCGTGAGAGCATCAGGAAGCTTAAGGAAGGCAACAGTGTTAATGGAAGGGAGTCTGGATCTGGACCCCAAGAGAAGGTTCTTGGATCTTGAGCAAGAAGGTTAGGGCAAATCCATAGAGTAAAGTGAAAGCAAATTTATTAAGAAAGTAAAGGATTAAAAGAATTGCTACTCCATAGGCAGAGCAGCCCCAACAGCTGCTGGTTGCCCATTTTTATGATTATTTCTTGGTTATATGCTAAGCAAGGGGTAGATTATTCATGCTTCCTTGTTTCAGGGTAACTTACTGGCGTTGCCTTGACACTTGTAAACTGTCATGGTGCTGGTGGAAGTGTAGCAGTAAGGATGACCAGAGGTCACTCTCATCACCATCTTGGTTTTGGTGAGTTTTGGCTGGTTTCTTTACTGCAACCTGTTTTATCAGCAAAGTCTTTGTGACCTGTCTCTTATGCTGACCTCCTATCCCATCCTGTGACTTAGAATGCCTTAACCGTCTGGGAATGCAGCCCAGTAGGTCTCAGCCTCATTTACCCAGCCCCTCTTCAGGATGGAGTTGCTCTGGTCAAACACTTCTGATAACAGGAGAAATGCTCCTTCTCACGTCTGCTTTCTCAGGTAAGGCCCAGAGCTCAATATGGTGCAGTCTCAGGGCAGGGCAGGTCCACAGGGGGTGCTTTCCTGTGCCCCTGCTCCTCACAAACTACTTCCCTTTCAGAGGCACTGTGGAATAGAGAGCAGTGCTTTCCATTACAAAAAGGAAAATCCTGGCTCAGAAGCTTACTAACAGTGCACTCATGAACAACCACAGCCTCTGAGTTTTGTTTTGCTTTTTCATTCTCTTTAAAATACATATCACTTGCTACTTTTGAAATAATACATAATCACTAAGTGGGAGCAAAAATATATGAAGAATAAACTCACTAGGATTCACATTTTATCATGCAGAAATAATTACAATTATCCTATGTTTCCTTATCATTGTACATGTTTGTCATTTTCCCATATATAATTTTATTTGCTCTTTAAAAATAAGTAGGTGTGTAATATTATATTGATCCTCAGTATTTTCATTTGTTAATCAGATATGCTAATGCCTACCTCAGAACCTGTCTGAGGATTCAATGAAACATGGGGATAGAAACTGCCTGAAGCATAGTAGGTGCTGCGTAAATGTTAATTAATTTTGAATTACATCAGTGTTTGGGCTTGAAATTAAATCTTTGTGCCTTACCCCATTAATAATTGCTCTGTTTCTACAAAAGTATTGGTCCAGGAGAGCAAAAACAAAAATGTAGCCTGAGACACATCTTGCGCTAAAGACAACTAGAATCTGATTCCTGATTAAAGAAATGTGAGAGGAAAAGTAAGGGTGGAAACTGCCCTAGGTAATCAGAACTTCTTAAGATTTAAACTCTGCTATTTTGCCAACCCAAGTAAAAAAGTAAACTCTTCAAATAAAGTGGCCCCATGATAAAACTAGGCATGGTTCTTTACTCTGCAAAATGAACTACTGATAGGAAATAAGGAAAGGTCAGTGTTTGGCATGAGATATCACTGTGTTACTTTCCTGGGAAATGCTACAAATATTTACCTAGGAAGATGCCGGATGAGAGCAGGTCTCAATGTTCAGTTCACCACCTTCCCCAGGGAACTGGTTTTCACTGTCTCTGTGCAATGACAGTGGAGATTAGAACATTGCCTCCAGATTTAGTCCCGACATGGCAATGCTTTGAAGTGATTTTGCCAGTGACAGCCAAAATATGCTGCAAATGAACAGGGAGAAAATATAAAACAGGAAACAAAATAAAACAACTGAAAAAGCCTTCTCCCTGAGGTTGGAGTTACCACAATTGACTGCAGTAGAAGAGTGGGTAGGAATCCGCAAAGAATCTCAGTAGAATTCAATAGGCAACATGTCTAGTGTCTGTGCAAGAAGCCTAGGGCAGAGCAAAATTCATTCACTTAAGGATAAGTAAAAGGACAGAGAATCCGTGGGTTGATGAAATGGTGAGATATGGTCAGAATAGCAGTCAGAGAGCAGGGCCTATCTTCCTAAAACTCATTTGCTCATTCAAATCCTCTCTCTTCCTACTCATCTACTTGTAAGATAACACTTAACCCTTACAAGTAACTATTGCTTTTAGAGAGGAATGAGAAAAACAATTTGATTAGTCCCATTCATTCGCTCCTTTATTTATTCACCATCCACTCATTCACAAATTTTTACTGAGGGTCAATGGCTGTGATAGCCCCTTTGGATATTCCAAGATGAATCAAAGATGTGCCTAGAAGTTCACAATCCAGTGAATGAGTTAATGACTTGAATATCAGTAATCATCATAGGAAGAAAACTACTGATGAGTCTACTGAGGAGGAAGAGACAGGGTGCCTGAGTTCAGTGAGAATAGCTGGTCCACAGGACTTTGGGGCTTCAGGAAGTCCTCTCTCAGCATTGTAGGAGGTAAGGGTCTCTGTCTTCCCTAACCATCTACAGGATACTCCAGGATGCATCTTTGCTAGAAGAGGACTTCTCAATCCCAAACTCAAATCCTGGGCCATCAGGTTTTCCTAACCTGCCTATTCCCTGTCCCTCCTCTATAAAGTCCAAGTGAAAAGGTGGTGCCCAACGGGCTAGAAGACCCTGCATTGGTAGGAAATGCCCTACCTGTTCTTAAGGTTTATTTACACCTTTTATTCTGTGAATTGATGATGAGCCTGGTGGAACAAAGGCAATTGCAGAGAACTATAGGGCATAGGGAAGTAAAGATTTTCTCTATTGCTCTCCTCTTTCTCTCTCCTCTTTCTCTCTGCTGCATGGCCTCTAAATGACCTGCGGGTGGTAACTAGATAGGCTCTGCACATCTTAGAAGCCCAGGCGAGAGCTGCCTCAGCAGAGCCCATGAATGGAATAAACCAAGCAGGAGGTCTCTGTGGCTGGGTCAGGGTGACTGGCAACCCAACTCTAGAGTTGTTTATAGGGGATGATGACTCAGAGGAGAACGCTCCCTCCTGACTCTGGAGCTGAGATCAGAAAGGCAGCAGGAGACCAGGGCAGCCTCCTATAGCCATCCATCCTCTGCAGGACTATGGGAGATTGCAGCTGACTCACGGTCTCCAGTAGGAGGTCAGGGATGAGGAAGGCAAAAAACAAAACAGAACAAACCCACACCACCTAACAAAACACTGCTACTTACAAGCCTTTGGATTTGGAGATCCTTGGTTGACCATTAGACACAACATATAAGCCTTAAAAAGTGCTAATTGTCAGCCCCCATGCCAGACAGTTTACATCAGAATTTTTGGAGGGCAGGTTAGGACACTGGTGACTTCTAAGAACTCCCCAAGGAATTCTAATGAGGAAAAAGACGAAGAAAACCTGAACTATTGCAAAGTAATTCAAGCCTAGAATAACTAGTGGGTGACAACCTGGAAAATTCTCAAGTTGGAGCTGTTCATTCACAAAGCACAACATCTCACACCTGTGTGATGCTTTACCTTTTACAAAACATCCCACATGCATAGTGAATTTGATCCTCACAACACCCAAGAGGGAAGCAGAAGAATAATTAGCTCTGTCTTATCCTTGAAGACATGATTATCCAGAGTCAGCAGGTGATTTCCATGATCCCAAGTAGCTGATGACACCGGCAATGAAACCTAGATTTCCTGGCTTCTAAGCCAGTGCTGCTCCTCGTTTACCACCCAGAACTCCAAGTGCCATGACCTCCAAGTGCCATGAACAGCAGACTGTTATCTGCTCCAGTCTCTTCTTACCCCACCCCTGCTCCATGAAAAATTGAAATATTCTTGGGGAAAGGGAATACAGATGTACATAGTTCAGTAGGGGCAAGCCTCAGATATCTTCTGGAGGTAATCAAGCATTTGAAACAATGCCACTGCTGAAGTTTATAGAACAGTGATGTTCTATAAACATCATGTTAGAACCAACCACCTTGGGAACCCTAACCACTTCTCAATGCTCAAGTTGTATCCAAAACCAATTAAATTGGAATCCCTAGAGATAGTCCAGGCTTTGGTATTTTCAGAGCTTTCCTGACATCTCAGGAAAACTGAAGCAATGTAATGGAGCCTTGTGAGACTTTGAGACTTAAGGAGAGAGATGAACTGTTAACATTTGTAGGATATTTTGCTCTAGGATGTTGTTGAGATGCTGTTCTAGTATTATGTGTGTTTATACACTTGCTTCCACATGTGGCTTCTTTATTTTCATACCATTTTAGTTATTCATAAACTGGCAGTGTTTTCTGCTTCTATATTGGATTGGCACTGCATCTGTTATATCTCCCACAATGAGGCTTCTATCTGTTAGGATGCTTTCATTTGCAAGTAACAGATAACTCAGCTCTTAATGTCTTAGGATATTTGTTATGCTACATGGTGAGAGTGTCAGGGTAGAGAAGCTTCATGGCTGGTCAATTCAGTAGCTCAATGACAGGTTTTCTTTCACCTTACAATTTTTGTCTTTGATGTGTTCACTTTGTTCTTAGGCTTGAGCCATCATGGTCAAAATATAGTTGCCACTGTTGCAGGCATTGCAACCATATCTGATCAAATAACAATATCATCTTTGCTCACTTTTTAAGAGCAAGTAACTTTTTCCCAGAACTCTCCTGGAAAACTTTTCAAATATCTCAATGGATTGAGTTGGGTCGTATACGTACCCTGAAAACTAACATTGGCAAGGGAACTGGGACTTGCCTGATTGGTTTAAACTTATCCAAAATAGTGCCTGAGCTTGGATAGAATAACTTTTCCCAAGGAGTGGTTCTCTGAATAAGACTAGGGTTCTGTTGGCCAGGAAGGTGAAGTGGGCAGCTGTTTGTTTACAAGCCAATCACATCTGATGAAATAGAAGAAGTCGGATTTGAATTTGGAAGTAAAATATCAGCACTTGTATTCAGTATTTTTGTGACTTTGGA
>NW_012119598.1:2405066-2420838 GCF_000951035.1 Colobus angolensis palliatus
CTAGCTTAAGAAAATGGGCCATTATATTTAAGACAGATTTTTAGAAATAAATGCTTCAAAGACAAGTATTTTCTAAGACATAGTAACTGTAGAATGAAATTGAACAGTCACCTATTTCCTACCCAACCTCTGCAAAGAAGATGATAGTCTGTATTTTTTTTACATAAATGCAGATAGAAATACTGAAGTGATTTATCTTATTTTCTGTTGCATACAATGATCATTTCTGGAATTCTGTGCAGTGTATTTCCAAGACACTGGAGTATTACCACTACTCGTCCTCCTGTTCTTCTTACAGAAGGTGAATATTACAGAGATACATTCACTGAGCTACATGACATAGGTATCACATGTCCTATCTCTGTTCATCTCATTGGACTATTACCTTCAGATATTTAGTAAACAAAAGTCCCTAAACTCCAATAGATTGCTAAGGGCACGTGATTGGTCTGTATTGCAAGATTGGAGGAGAAATATTTGATTTTAAACATTTCATCTTCCTCATTATGAGCCTTTCCTATTTCTTCTTTCTTCTTATTCTCCTATTTTCCTTTTCTTGCTAATCTTCTTCGGAACCTGACCTGGGAAAATGATATCATACCAACCACTGACAATTAAATAGAGATGTAAGTTCATGCTATGTTAGTTCCCATAGAAATTCCCCTCTTACGTTTACGTTGTCATTTTATATCTAGTGGAATCCCATGTAACATCTTTTGAGAGGAAGAGATTGAAAGCCCACAACACGTGGACACTGTTTTCAACCTCAGTCCATTCCTAGTATCTGTTACTGTGATATTGCCCTCAAGAGAAAGTTGTTTTAGGATGAAAGCCTGGAATTGAAAAGCTGGAGCCATGGACAGTGGTGGAAGGGCAGCATGCTGGAAGGGATTCTTGGTCAAGGATGAGGCAAAGTGTAGTCAATGGATTACTTCCAAATCCCAGATTGAAGCCAGCTGGAAAAAAGAATTCTGGGTGATGGATGCCACATTACATAAAGTCAAACACAGCCAGGGGTAGATGAGGCAGAAGTAGATACAACTATGCAGAACACAGTCCAGAGACAAAGAGAGGCTAATTATATTTTATAACATAGGAATCTCTTTGGGGGTCACCTCTTGTCTATGTTTGGTAGCTGTGCTCAGCAAATATAGCCTGATATCTGGGTTCTTACCTCAGTAATTCTTATTTACCACTTGGTGGAAGGTTTCAACATTGTTCTTTTTAAGCAGGCTAGTCTTCTGTCTAAATAATGAGGAACTATCTGTTGTGCCCTGAGTCTTAAAACTAGAGGTACTGCCAAGGAAAATAGTTGATATGAACTAGATGCTAGTATTTATTGAATGCAGGTCATGCCATGCCTGTGACTAGAGACTACTTGTAGGATCCAGTTGAATGTTCCGTCCTGTGATTATCATCTCTGTTTTATAAATGAGGCAACTGAGTTTCAGAAACTTCAAAATCCCTACCCAAGGTACATGATGAGTAGGCCTCATCTCTGCCACAGCAAAGCCTGCATTCTTTATTGCTCCCATATGTCCCCAACTTTTTGATACTAGAATCACAGAGTGTTTGTGAAAAATACAGATTCCTCAGAGCCTTTCCAAACTACTAAATCAAATTCTCCAAGGGACAAGCTTGAAACTCTGTATTTTAAATAGATACTTCAGTATTTGGAGGACAAGGCAAATTTGGGAATCTTCCTCTAAGCCCTGCTGTGGCTTAAAGAGATTGCTTCTCAGGTGGGGTGCATCCTGGAGCCCTGGGCAATAAGGCATTTCTCTGTTTTGCTGGTAGTACTGAGAGAAAATCTGTCACCAGGACTACCTGGACAGATCATTCAGAAGTGGATGCAAGAAACAGGGACAGAGGCAACAAATGTTGGCCTCCTTCATCCCTTTGCCTAATCTCTGCTCTATGCCCTTTCCCACTCCCATTGCCTGCTTCTCGCCGATCCTCTGGAATCTTTGGCACTGGAGCTTGGCACACTCTTCCTTGGCCTGTCTCTCCCTCAATGTCCCTGTCTGGTATCCTGAGTCCTCTGGTTACTCAGTCATGCCAAGAGGCATCAGAAGCAAGTCATCCCTGGTTCTTTTCCACAACAAAGAGATATGTTTTCCCACTCATTTTCTGGTGTGAGATGAGAATTAGTGGAATGCTGTGACTTCCTCCAACTTTTTTTTTTCCTCTCAGATTCTTCATCATAAAAATAAGGTGGAAGGTGGGAGATAATTTGGAAAATGTGGTAAATTAGATGAGCTCCTATGGAGTCTTCTCAGTGCAACTTTCTGCAAATCTACAAATGCTGTTTAGTAACAACAGGTGCCATCTCTCATGAGAAGATAATGCATTTGCTATCTTAAGTCTTAAAGAAATGAGAGTTTGGGCCTGGCGTGCTGGCTCATGGCTGTAATCCCAGCACTTTGGGAGACTGAGGTGGACAGATCACAAGGTCAGGAGTTCGAGACCAGCCTGGTCAATATGGTGAAACTCCATCTCTACCGAAAATCGAAAAACTAGCTGGGCATGGTGGTGTGTGCCTGTAGTGCCAGCTACTCAGGAGGCTGAGGCAGAAGAATCACTTAAACCTGGGAGGCAGAGGTTGCAGTGAGCCAAGATCACGCCACCGCACTCCAGCCTGGGCGACAGAGCGAGACTCTATCTCAAAAAAAACAAAACAAAATAAAACAAAAAATCAAAGTGAGAGTTTGTTTTAAACATCTTGGTGTCAGTGAAAGTACCTCTAAACAAAAATTCAATTGGCATTAGGTACACAATGGTGTCTTCAAAAACTTGACAGGCTGCTGTATGGCTGATGATGTCATGCACTGCAGTACTTAGGGAAAAGAGGTGATCTGAAAGCAAGAATGTTAACAGCATTTGCGGTTTCCTTGGCTAATGGCTTGGCCTATACAATAGTGGGACAGGGACTCCCATGGGGTGGTCTGAAGGAGACTGCAGCTTCCTTCCACTCCTTCCTTCTCAGTCTTCTCCTTTTAGCTTGCCGTAACATCTGAAGTCTCACTATTCAATATTCATGACTTTGAGGGAATTTAGGAATCTCATGCTAAATTGCAAGTACAGCAGCAGATGAATATTCTTTCACAATTTTTAGTCATAACAGGAGTTGATTAAATCACGGGAATGAATTAGACTCACTGAGAATACTAGCGGAAATGGAAAGGATGCTTCTAGAATTGAGAGAATGCTGTGTTGCTAAACCAGGAATGTAGAAAGATACAGTGGCAGGGATGTGGACATAACATCTAAACACTGCCTGTGAAAATATTGATCATTTACCAAATATCTCTGTTTTCCTGTCAGGGAAATATTTTGGAATTGGAGCAATAATATCTATTAAGATCTGAAAACTTGAGCAAGGTCATAGAAGAGATTTTGATTCCTATTCATTCTTCTCCTTTTGAATATTTTTTGTGTGTTGCAGACTCAGACTTTTCTCAGGCTAATAATAGCTTGGTCACCTTGCCTTTTATTAATGTAGATTAATATAAAAGCAATTTTTAAAAATATCTTCAATGACTACATCAATACTAAAATTTATATTAATGTCACTAGAATATATTACTCTGAATTATGGCCCAGATCCTAAATGTTAATGGAGATAGCAAGAAACATTTTGGCAGGATTTTAAGACATTAGCATAAATTAATTTCTTCTTGTAACTTGCTTACTTTTTGGTTCTGAGGAAAGTGGGTAAGTGACTCCCTCTAGAGTGATTTCTCTGCTATTATATTATACAACATTTGCAAAGGAGATAATTTGGAATGGCAAAAAGAGAGAAAAAGAAGATTATAAAAAGGAAATCTAAAATAAGTTTGAGTCTTAAGCCACAGTCCCTTCCTTTGACCAGGTATTTACAATAATATTTTATTACAAGAAAGAACATTGGTGTTTGTTTTGTTTTGTTTTCCTTTTTCTTCATTGTTATTTGTTTATCCTGAAACACAGTTCCTGTTGGGAAAGACAAGATAGGTGCATAATTATTTCCCTTTAATTACTAATTTTCAGAGTAAAGAGTCAGTGCAAAAGCTACCTCCAAAAAGGACAATTTAGTTTTGGCTTAGTTTTGCTCTGAGTTGTTGGATTTTATTAAGACATCATGGGTTTTTATTGTCTCAAAACAACAACAAAAAATATGTATTTTTAGAAATAATATAAACCAAAAAGAAAACAGATCTGGAGTCAGACTGCCTGGATTCATACCTCAGTTCTGTCCTTGGTTAAATCTGTGATTAGGCCACAATGCTTCATCTTTTTATGGTTCATTTTCCTCATCTGCAAAGTTGAGATGATAATGGTATTTTAGCTGGAACTACTGCCCTTAGACCTGGGCAAGACCTGCCTTTTTTCCTCACACTTTATTACGATAACACAAGTAACCAAAGTGCTCAAGAGACCTGCCATAGAAATTAAGAGAGAGGCAGAGAAATCGAGGAAGAGACAGGAAGGGTATGCCAAGCATACCGTTGGCTTATTTGTCACTCAGAATCCAGTGTCAGAACTGGCATGGTACAACCTGTGCCTCTAAGTATCTGCTCTCATGACTAACGCCATTCAGGCCCCAGGAGACTGCTGCTCCACGTTGGCTGTATGTCCTCAGTACAAAGGTTGCTATGTCCTAATGCTGTTAAGGCTCAAAGAGTCATGGTGCTGGTATCAGAGCTGGACACTTTCAGAATGCAGGGAGGAGCTAGGAGGTAGGAGGACTTAGGTAAGAGAGAAAACAACTCGACTTGTCAAACCTTTTCAGATCACATGAATGGAATAGAAGGTTGAATAATAACATTTCATTTCCCAGTCGTGCTACTCATTCATTTTCTTGCTCCTCTCGGGTCAGTTTCACGATTCTAGAGTGTGAGTTAGTGCAGCATTCAGTAATTGTACATATGACTTAGAGGCTATGTGATACGTTGCAATATGAAACAATTCATAATTCTCTGAATTTTGTATATATGTAGGAGCAGATATGAAATGTTTGAAGCATGATAATTTTTCTTTAAAATGGCAACTAGATGTACACTGAATTCCATTTTTGCAAACGATTTTGAAATATGTATTTATAAGATTTAACTAAACTTAAAAAATAATATTTTATGTAAAAATATTATTCTTAGATCATTTAGGATGAATATATATCAGAATCATAATAGAAACAGAAAATTTGAAAGTGCAACTCAACAAAACCCAGAAATATAAATATAGAAATAGAATATTTTCAAAGAAGTCATGTGCTTAAATATTCAAAAAGTGAAAACAGTGGAAAAAAGGAGATCTTGCAACAGTGGTTGAATTCAGACTTTGATAATATCTGGCTTTCAGTGATTAAAAAAAATACATGGTTGCATTACATGTTTTAAAAGATAAATGATAGTGCCAAAGAGTTTGATAATTACTAATCAAATTAGGCACAAAAAAGAATTGTGCTGAGTCCACTGAATTTATCAGTGACTAGGTTGCTGGCAACCTGGTCATGAGCAGTTTCCAGTGCATTGTGGTGGGAGAGGCCAGTGTGCGATGGGTGTAAGAATGAATGGAATCTGAGGAAGGGGAATTGGGTCTTTTTTAAAAAAGTGTGGCTGGGAAGGAGAAGAGAAAACTAATTGTTGATGGGAAAGAAACAAGAGAAGAGGGAAATTTGACGATGGAATTGGAAGAGAGAGAGAGGAGAGGAGGGAATGAGAGAGAGAGAGAGAAAGACAGAGAGGAGGTATGGGGTAGAGCAGCTATAAAAAGGTGGAAGGGAAGTTGTCTGACTCTTTGTATTTCTTGGGAGAATGCAAGGGTGTGGAAAGGGAGCCAGTCTAATAATGAATGCAGAAGTTTCCATACTAGGAGGCTTGTGTAGTGTAGAACAATCCATGGGTGTGGGTGGGGGTGTGTGAATAGAAACAATCACAGTTGCATTATCATCATGATTAGTAGGTAGAGACAAGGTGGAAAAAGTCTGAACAGGTAAATTAAGAGTGGAGAAGGTTTAAGAAAAAACTAGGTTTTCAAGAAATCAAGTCCTAAATGCAGCTATTACCTGAGGTCAAAGGCCTTTTCATAGAGTGAACACAATCACTATAAAACTTGAGATTGGTCACTGAAATTCATAGGTGGACAGACAAGTGCTCAAATCAGATAGCATTGAACCCCATACAGAATAGTTAGGATGCCTGTTTCCCCACTAAAGCTCTGATTTCTCTCTCTCTCTCCCTCTGTCTCCCTCTGTCTCCCTCTGTGTGTATCTTTCTCCATATATAAATATATATACACACACACACATATATATAGAAATATATATATACACACACACATATACACACATAGAAAAGCAATTGCACTAGCACTTTCTTATTTCCAATATAGCTAATGCATGTGTTAAGCAATACTTTTCACATTTTATTGATTTTTTTAAAGAAGCCTGTCAAGGGTTGAATAAAAAATGGCCAGATAGTGACTTCTTTTTAAAATTTGCTGCAAAATCTTTGAAATGCAGGGGTGGGGAATGATAATGGGGACTGAAAAAGAAGGAATAATTGTCACCCTATAATCTTATATTCATATGTGACTTGGCTTTCTACCAACAAAAGGATTAGAAGAATGGCCAGCTAAACATAGATGTACAAGTCCAATATTACAGATTTAAGGAGAATCAGAGGATAGAAGAAACCTCCCAGCAGTTTCTTCTTGAAAATTAGTGTATCTGGCAGGCTGGGATAAGGTAGGTATTTATTTTAAACTTTAAAATATTTTCTGTTCCCTTCCTTACTCATAGGGTTGATTTAGTGACCACTCTCTTGGGGCCTTGAGCGTGCCAGTTACCATTTTCATGCTTCTTGTTCTCAATCTGCAAAACAGCTACAAATATATGCCTCCCAGGAATGCTGGGATGGCACATATCATATTACACATAACATGTGAATACACATTAGAATCTTTTTTTATGTATTATCTTTTTTTTCCACCTTGAAAGCAGGGATAATGTAATTTGCCTCTGTGTATTCTTCACGTTACACAGAGGTGTAAATAGTTTTGCAAGCATACAATACATATGTTCATTACTATTTTGAAGCATCCTCGCTTGAAAAAGAAGGGCTATAGTTAGTTCTCTTTTACAGATTTTTTAAAAAACAGAGTCTAACCACATTCATATTTATTTCTTGAATCAAAAATTAGTCTGATGCACAATATGGAAATGAGTCATAATACTTAATAACACTCTAAGAATTCTCAGATATATGTGTACTGTCTTCTGAGACGTGAAATGAATTGCTCAAATGTGAAAATTCAGTTCTGGTGGGTCTAAAACCAGAACCCACTGTTAGGGATTCCTTGCAAATCATTCTGACTAAATCAAGATACAGGATTGAAGGAAGGGCACTGGAAGTGATAATGAAATGAATATAAAAATTGTAAGGATCTTGGGAGAAAATGCAAGGGATGGCAATCTAGAAGAAGCAATATTTATATATAAAGCTCCTTATATAAAACTTGCAATTTTCTCTTCGTTCTAGCATCCGCAAATAAATACCCTAAGTGAGAATAGCACAGAATCTGCACATTTTTAAAAATGTGAAGACTGTATTCTGTTTTCATTATTTTAGAAGAAAATTTTTGTGTGATTTACATGTATCCTTAAGAAATATCCCTTGAATATGTGGGGAATGTGTGTGCATTTATTTAATGAATTGAGGCATCATTCTACAGAGTAGGGAGAGACGTTGCTGGGAGAAAATAGTGATTCACCAATAAGAATTAATTTTATTTTTTCATCTCTTTTTTGATTTGTTCTCCTTCTTTTATTCACACTTGTTTGTAGAGGAAAAAGTTTTAATCATAGTATTAATTCACTCAGAATAATTATGTAAAACGACTTATAAATTTAGTTGTGAACTATACATGGAAGCTTATTTCAAAGTACATGTTCGAATTCAAATGTTAGTGTTTAGAAATCTATTTAGTAACTGGTAATTTGACTGAATTGAATCATGTCACTATTATTTCTTGAGTGCCATTCAGTATAACCTTTTTTATTTTTACACATTTACTAGAGAAAAATATGAAACTTAGATAAACCGTCTTTCAGCTTGAGATAGTCACGAGATAATCACTAGTAACATTTTAACATCTAGCCTTCCAAATTGATATATAGTCAGATATATGCTTTTCCTCTAAAATATAAGTTCCATGAGGCCATAAGTTGGCAATTGAATGGACGAATGCATATTTAACAGACTTAAAACCTACATACAGTTTTAAACATAGTTTTATCATAAAATATGTTTTTATTAAGTATATGTCTATCACATACTTTTTAAAGACTACATGTAACTTTTTGATTTGTATCAAAAAAGTTACCAGTCCCCAAAGCTGAACATTTAGACTATGACTAATTCTATTGCAATTTAAAATAGTACTGTAATTGATATTTTCTAAGTGACATCTTTGACTATATTTAAAATTATTATATCATTCTAGACATGGGATACTGTATAAATGAGAAGCTTATTTTAAAGATTGTTGAGACACACCTTCGTGTAATTCTAAAAAAGTTTGTAACAACTGAAATTATCACAGGCAGTGCATGGCAAAGCTCATTTTCTGACTCTTGCCAATGAACTATAATTTTAATGTAATCTGTTTGATATTTTCAAAAATGAGGTTTAATATTAGCTTGTAGTATGTGTAAACATTTTATTAATGTATTTCACAGTTACTAGTGTTTTATTTTGAAGGCGTCAAGACTTTATTTTTCTCATATTAATTCACTAGCATTTTTTATACATCAGATTGATCATTTAGATTTCACTCTATCTCTCAATATTTTAATATTTTAATTTTATGTTGCATTTAAAATTTCATATGCCTACTTGTAACAATTGTATTTATTTAATATTTTAATATTTATGCACATACATCTGTAACTTTTTTCAAATCATTGCCGTTTTCTTTTCAGAAACTGCCTTTGGGGGTCATATTTTGGAAGAAATTATGTTATACAAATGATATTATATGAACGCTTCTATTTTCCTCTAATGTTTTGTTTGTAGATGAGGTTATTTTATATATTTAATAAACTAGTTTTTACTTTAAGGCTTCTTTTTTTACCTTTACATCTTAAACTCGCTGGAATTTACATTGTTGTTATAAATGAGGCCTTTTTTACATTATATATTCTATGCAGTTATTGCTGGCATATAAGGAAGTGATGGATTTGATCTTTATTGTTTTTTTACCTGCAATTTAACTGAATGTTCTCATTGGTCAACTCTCTCATGGGTTCCCATGTCCTTCTTTGGACCAAAGCCGGTGTCCAAAGAAAGGTGTGAAGGGAAGTACAGCCCATTGCTCTGGGCATCAACACTGATGTGTTTTCCAGAGACGGTGGTTGTATTTGATTTAATCTGCACTGATTGCCCCTGGTCCAACCTTAATAGTTAGTGTGGTCCGCTCAGGCTCCCTGTGTGCCTCACAAGAGGGACTCTTCCTTTCATGCAGGGATCTGGGTGCTGATCAGGTGACCCTTTACCTTGGTCTTGCCAGCACTGTTTCTTGCAGAAATTTCTTAAAATTTTGTGTATGTAAATGACATTTTTTTTTCCTGCTTTCAGGAACAGGTATAGATTTTGGTATCTTTTTACATTCTTTTTTTTATATTAATGGTATTTGAGAAGTAGGGAGAATGTGGACTCTTTTTTTTCCTTGAATCAGAAATGTTTAAAGTCAATTCCATTTGTTGGTTATCCTGTGCATCTTATAGTTTAGAGTCGAAGGAGGGGAAGCCAGAACACTTAAAATAGCAGTGGTTGTTTCTAGAAGCCACATTTGCCTATGCCCGTGTCCGTTTTCTGTTGCAGCACTCAGTAATGTTGCGGTAGAGTTAATGAGCACTCTCTGAGATAGACAAGGAATCAATGCATGTCATCTTTCACGGCGACTTCTCAGTTGTACAAGGCTCACAGCCAAGATAGGGGGAGCCTTGTGATCTTTTTCTGGTATAAATAGAAGTCACTGGGTCACCTAGCCCAGGTGCAGTTGCATCTGATCTTTATTTTTAATTAAAGAATGCAACTTTCAGGGCTACCACTTTCATTGATGACTTTCAGGTGTTTCAGGCAGAGAGCAGTTGCAGTGTCAAAGATAGAAAGGCTTTCCAGTCCTGCAGAAATGACAACTCACAGGGGCTCAATGAACTATGTTTGTTGACTTTATGCAGTGTGATTGCCAACACCTTTACCACTCACTCACATAAGACCTTTATAATGGTTCTTAGTGTTCAAAAGAGCCAGTCTCTTAGTAGTCAATACTGCATTCCTGAAGAGAATGGACTTAAAGGAGAGCCTGCTGGGGAATCCTCTGGTGCATAATGCCCGTGATCTATATGGTATGGTCATTTGACATGCAGACCAATAGAATGGCTGGTTGTCATGAGTGGCTATCGGAGATTGGAGGTGAGGCAGGGTAACTGACTTCCTTGCTTTTGACAACAGGCACACAGGGGTGCAGTGTGTTTTGTATTCTCTTGCCACATTAGTGAGCAAGAGACTCCCATCCACTCACCGGACTTCTCATAGTTCCTAGATTTCAGGTCACGCTCTAAGAAAGCCAAATTTTGTCTCCTTTTTCACCATAAATAGAAGTACTAGGCTTGCGTGATAAACTCTTCTGGGCTCTAAGTCATTACCCGCTGTTCTATGCTGAGCTGCAGATCTGCTGGGATATTTTCTGCTACATGAGTGCCTTCCATTCTGAATATTTTATACATTCTGCACAGGCTTGGCAGAATAAGGGCTTTCACCAGTGATGAATTCACAGGACACACATTGGCAGCTTTCCTGAACTGTTTACTTTCATAACATCATCAGCAATTAGCCTGTAAAGTAGAAATTTAAATGAAATCCACAAACAAACACGCCTTTGAATCAGCTAGTAACTGCAGAAGGGCCTAAAGAGACTGTATGTAATTAGGCAGGACAAGAGTTGAGAGGAAATTAATCAAGGGGAAGAGCATAAAGAGCACTGAGTTCTTTCACTATAGCTTTAAAAAATTCTGTAATTCCAAAGGGAAGAGAAGAGAGTGGCACACAATATGATAGAGCAAATCGATACCTATTTATTCTATTTATTGACACATTTACTATTTACCCTAGAACTGTGCTGATTGCTGGAGATACAAAAGAGAGGGAAGCAAGAGGCGTTATTTATTTAGCACCTTCTGTGTAGCAGATGCTGCAATATTTATTTTTAAAGCACTTTATTTTCTTTAGTTTTGAGAGTATTCTGCAAAGTAAGGATTTTATTTACAGGTGATGATTTTACAGATGAAGAGTCACCCAAGAACAATGGTGTACAAAAGAATGTGGTGTGGACGTTATTGAGGGGAAGTCCCACTGTTGGTGGGGCTGTGGCCTACGGACCTTAACTGTCACCAGGATTCAAAGAAAGGAGAGGTCAATATGTGTTGGAATAATCAAGAGAGGTTTCATGGAAGCTGGAGAATTAAATATGATTCGACACACGGGTAGGAGCTTAAGGAAGTGAGGGAGGCTAATGGAATGGGCTTTTAGGAAAGTATTCTCTTTAGTTACTTTTTTGTCAGGTCATTTTTGCCTCTTAAAAGGATGACCTCTACAAAGAGTGAAGAAGACTAGACAGGGATTGTTTGACAGGAATTGTTTGTGTGTTTGCATGGTTGTGTGTGTGTGTGTGTGTGTGTGTGTGTGAGAGAGAGAGAGAGAGAGAGAGAGAGGATTAAGAGCTTGTGGGAGCCAGGGGTGGGATGGTGGTAGTTTGGATAGCACTAAAGAGACATCTGGGAACAATTCCTTCACAGGCTATGTGCATTAAGAGTGTTAAGTGCTACTCAAGAGGGTCTCCAGCATACTTGCAACTATAAGAGAGCTGGCTTAGCTATAGCTGCAGTGTCCGATATGGGAATGTTCATTTAGGGGAAAATGTAAGCATCTCCTATGAGAATGTCAAAAGTGCAAAATTTGTTTCAGAGTCAAGGTTTAGAAAAATCACCATGTTATTTAACTCTGTTCTGGCAGATAACTTTATAATTTACAAAGTTCTTTCATTTTCCTATGTCTTCTTTAAATTTTAGCTTTGTAAAGATTCTGATGATGAAGAGACAATATTTTTAAATCTGTTTTACATATGGTAAAACTAAGGTCCTGAGATATAATTTTACTTGGCTGAGAATATATATCTATATATCTTTTTTATTCAAAATGAGCACCAATGTTTCTATAAAGATGTTTGTAACAATCTAGCCAAGGCATTATGTTACCATAGCATCCTAAGTAAATACCTATAATTTTATTCATTGCACAATCATTACTACTTTGAATATTTTGTTTCCAAGGGCAAAGCCTATGCCTTGTTGCCATTGTGTTGCCGTTACTCAGAAGTGCCTGGCATTTGATAGATGCTCAGTAAACATCTATTGAATGAACTGAGGAATGGAGCCTTGTGAAAATAAAAACATTGGTGCTATGAATTTGGTGAGTCACCAAGAAATCTACCCAAAATAAGACTATCTTGTCATTTTTATTCTTTATTTTCAGAGACAGAGTCTCACTCTGTCACTCAGGCTGGAGTGCAGTGGCCCTACCATAGCTCACTGTAGCCTCGAACTCCTGGGCTCAAGTGATCCTCCCACTTCAGCTTCGCAAGTAGCTGGGATTACAAGTGTGTACCACTACACCTGGCTTATTCTATCATTTATATAAAGGAGATGTGCAATGCCAGAGCCTTCCCTGCTCTTTGTGGCTGCCTCATATCAGTTGTCTTTGGTGCAGGGTATAGTGTTGAAAACAGGTGAACTAGGTTTCATTTTCTAAGTAGACAAGGTATTTTCTATAGACTGTCTCTCTTTCACTTTGGTTGGAAAGATAGACACAAACTCTAAAGAGTCATGGTTTTCAGACAGAAAAGGAAGAGGAGTTGGTGAGAAGCAAGGACCAAGTGAAAGGTAATGGCAGGTGGTGAGTGTTTATTGAGTGGATTTAATTGTCAGTTCTCAATCCCATTGATCAAGTTGGAAGCTCTAAGCTTCCATTAAGAGACAGGTATTTAACTTGCATGAATCAATGCTAATTCACTTTAGCTGAATATCTTACTTCATTAGTCCTTTAATATTTAAAACACTCCATGCATATCAGAAGCCCTCATGCCTTGATTAGGAAACCAGTAACCAGGCACGATCTGAGGACTGCTGCAAGAAAACCAGCAGCACACTAAGACCTGCTCGTGGAAAGCCAATCCTGCAGCACGACTGCCACTATCACTACAGCATTACAGTTAACAGTGTGGACCCTGGAGCCTGACTGTTTCTAGATTTTAAAAAACTTATATTTTAATAATGTATTGAGGTGAAATTCAAGTAACATAAAATTCACCATTTTCAGTGGCATTTAGTATATTGACAATGCAACTACCACTTCTATTTAATTTCATAGCATGTTTTCCTTTTTACCCATTAACCAGTTTCTCCCCATTCCCTGCTCCTCCCCATGCCTCACAAGCACTAATCTGCATCCTATCTCTGTGCATTTATCTATTACTGGTATTTAATACAGATGGAATTATACAACATGTGACCTTTTGTATATGGCTTCTTTCACTTAGCACAGTGTTTTGGAGTCTCACCTACATTGTAGCCAGTATCAGTACTTAATTCCTTTTTATGAATGAATAATAATCCACTGTATGTATATACCATAATTTGTTTACCCATTCATTGGTCATGGGCATTTGGACTGTTTCAACCTTATGGCTATTGCGAATAGTGCTGCTATGAACATGGGTGTACATGTATTTAAGTACCTGTTTCCAGTTATTTGGGGTGTCTACCTAGGAGCAGAATTGTGGGGTCATATGGTACTTCTATGTCTATTTTTTTCAGGAACCACCAAACTGTTTTATACAGTGGATGAACCATTTTGCCTTCTCAGCAGCAATATAGGAGAACTCCAATCTCTCCACATCCTGGATAACACTTGTTATTTTTGTTTATTGGATTACAGACATCCTAGTGGATGTGAAGTGGAACCTTAATATGGTTTTGATTTTCATTTCCCTAATGACTAATTATGTTGATCATCTTTTCATGTACTTGTTGGCTATTTGGAGAAATGTCTATTCAAGTTCTTTGTCCATTTAAAAAATTCAATTATTTATCTTTTACTTATGAAGTTGTAAGAAATCTTTATGTGTTCTAGATATTAGACCCTTATCAGCTATATGATTTGCAAATACTCTCTCTTATTCTGTGAGTTGTCTTTTCACTTTAAATTCTTTCCATGTTCTAGATACTTGCTTCTTATCAGTTATATGAGTTGCAAATGGTTTCTACCATTCTATATGTTCTTTTCAGTGATAAAGATTTTTGACGTGAAAAGATTTTCATTTTGATGAAGTCTCATCTGTTCTTTTTTTCTTTTGTTGTTTGTGCTTCTGTTGTCATACTTGAGAATCAATTATCAAATTCAAGGCCATGAAGATTTATCCTACATGCTCTTCTAAAAATTTTATGGTTTTGGCTCTTACATGAGGTTGTTTCATTCTGAGATAATTTTTGTATGTGGTGCTAGAAAAGGGACCAAATTCATTATTTTTTATGTGACTATCCAGTTGTCCCAGCACCATTTAGAGACTATTCTTTCCTCATTGAATGAACTTGGCACCCTTGACAAAAATCAGTTGGTCATATTAATAGATGTATGAGTTTATTTCTATATTCTCAATTTTATTCTATTAGTCTATATATCTATCTTTATGCCAGTACCACAATGTTTTGATTATCATAGTTTTGTAATAAGTTTTGAAATCAGAAAGTGTGAGTTTTCCAACTTTGTTCTTTTTCAAGACTGCTTTGGCTGTCCAGTTGCTCAGGCCACCAACTTTGGAGTCTTTCTTGACAGTTCTCTTTATCTCACATCTGTTTCCAATTCTTCAACATCATAACTCACCTGTACTACTGAGACAGCCCCTTAATGCCTCTGCTTGCCTCCTTTCTTAACCTATACCCCCAAAGCCAATTCTTCTCACAACCGCCAAGGTAATCCTCTTTAAAAAGAGTAAGATCACAGCTGTCCCTGTGTTTTCAACCCTCCATTTGCTTCCTATTAAATATAAAAAGAAGAAGCCAGCAAGAACCTGCAAGGTTGGTCCCCTGATGCCTCCTTCTCTCTCCATTTTCTACCACTCTCCCCTTACTCACTTGGCTCCAGCATTTACAGCCTTGCTGTTCCTTCATTGTAGGAAGTGTGCTTCTGTCTCAAGACGTTTGTACATCCTTTCTCCCTTGTCTGGAAAGTTCTTCTCCCAGATATTCACCTACCCTTCTCCCTCCTTATCTATGTATCCAGCTCAGTGACATGTCCTTGGAGAGACTTTTCCTGACTACCTTATTTGAAGTAGTGGTCCTTTAGTCTCATCCCCAGTCCTACCATACATTTCTTTGTAGATTAATGATTACTAGGAGGTCAGATCCAAGTGGGTAAGAACTTTTTCACAACTGCTGTAATCCTAGCACTTAGAACAGTGTCTGATAGATATTAGGTATTGATTATTGTTGTTGTTATTATTATTATTTTGAAACGGAATCTTGCTCTTTCACCCAGGTGGAGTGCAGTGACGTAATCTCAACTCACTGCAACCTCCACCTCCCAGGTTCAAACGATTCTCCTGCCTCAGCCAGCTGAGTAGCTGGGATTACAGACGTGCACCAACATGCCTGGCTAATTTTTGTATTTTTAGT
>NW_012119598.1:2420888-2436164 GCF_000951035.1 Colobus angolensis palliatus
CTCAGCCTCCCAAGTAGCTGGGATTACAGACGTGCACCAACATGCCTGGCTAATTTTTGTATTTTTAGTAGAGATGGGGTTTCACCATGTTGGCCTGGCTGCTCTCGAACTCCTGACCTCCAGTGATTTGCCCTTCTCGGACTCTCAAAGTGCTGAGATTACAGGTGTGAGCCAGTACGTCCAGCTATTTAGTAATTTTTGAATGAAAGAGTAAATGAATGAATTCTCTTTCAGAAAAACAAGTGTAAACAGCATAATGAACATAAATAGAATAGGATTTGGAGTGAGGCAGAAATTGATTTCAATACCAGTTCCACCACTTATCAGTTATGTGATCTCATGTAAGGTTTTTAACATCTATGGACCTCAATTTGCTCATTTGTAAAATGGGTATAATAATGGGAACCCTGCAAACTTGTGGAGAGACTTAACTGTTAGGCATGTAAATTCCTGGTACTTGTTTTTTTTTTTTTTTTGGAAGTAGTATGTACTTAAGCAATTGCAGTTATTACTAACAACATTGTTTCTAACCTCAAGATGGGTGATAATTCGTGAATGTCTGGTTTCTCAGAAGACAGTGGTGTATTTTGGTCTCTAGACTCATTGTTGGAGCGCTGAAAATGCTTGGTGTCTGACAGTATGGAAGACTTGGTTTCCTCAATATTGCTCAGCTATTTTCCAGTGGTTATTTTTTCTTGGGTATTGCCTTTTCCCCTTGAAATAAGTGCATTCTGGTCTCTGGGTCTATAGAGAAAAGATACACTGCATATTCATAAAATGAAGGTAGGTTTCTGCTATGAATATTTGAATCTTCAACTTGGAAAACAAATTTCAATGGTATCATAGTTAACTTCCTCTTAAAGCTTAGATATTCACAATTTTCTTAGTGAATTTTTGGGAATTGAGTAAAATCCTCTAGCTAGTCTTCAGGGATACTGTGGATGACTTAATCACAGGCAGGAGGACTGAATGCAGCCAGAAAGAAATAAGACATATTACATAAGCCCTACAATTTGCTCAACCCCATTACTTCACAGCTACTGCTGCCACAGACAAATCTTTGCCAGGGATTATATTGTATAGTGTCTAATTCCAGGGTTGGGAAATGGAGTTGTATTGATAATTGGAGAATTGGCTTGGTACATAGCCAAGTGCAAATGGCTGTAACTTCATGTTGGATTCTGCTGACATGCTCTTTTCTTCTTAGCTTCTGAACACCATCACCTCTGCCCCTCCTGGCTCCTGGCTCTCCTGTATGCTATCGTCTCCCAGCACATGATATCAAAGAACCCTCAGGAATCAGTCTTCCAGACAGACATGAGCTAAAGATTCTGACATAACTGCTCAGGGAATTGGCTTCAAGGCATTAAATTTGCACAGGGGGGAAAAAAAAAGGAAAATCAGATTTTAGAAACTGCAGTACCAGAGGAGGTATGGGTTACTGGGGGATAGATGTTCTCAGTCTTCTTTTTTAAAACAGTATTATGCATTATCTCTAATGCTGAGTGGCAAAGGTGAAATCCATGCAATAACTTGAGGACTTGACAAGCGAATCATGCTTGCTGATCCTCTGTTTTATATGATGCATTATATAGGGTTTGCACTCATTAAATACTTTCTCTGAACAATGGCCCTCATGTCCTTTTTTTCTCTGACTTTGAGTTATCAGCCATGATACCCAAGGAGTCTTCAGCTGGTTAACAAGATGCATTATCTTGCTGGCCATCAAAAGATTGAAGCAGAGAATGTGGGAAGCAGCCAGGCTGGGTGGGGGAAGAAAAGCTACTCTCTAATTATTTCTCAGCCACTGTGCTCCTCTCATTCCTCTTCTGGGACTGCTTTTTTTTTTTTTTCTAAGTAGTGGAATCAAAGTGACTGAGCGCCTCTTCCTGAATATTGTGGCAAAACCAGCTTTGTAAACCATGGTGGTGGAATATTCCTTACTTTGTTGCCAAAGTGAAATAAAGTGCTAAAGCCCCAAACCTGAAACATGAAGCAGGAATAGACCTTAAGTGTAGCCACAAAAATCCTCACATCTTTCTCTTTATTTATTTATTTATTTTTGGAGTGATCTAAATGAAGATCCAATGCAACAGCCATCTCTATACAGTATTTTTCTAAGGACATGGGGTTTATTTAAATAAAGGCAACTTAAAAATCTGGATTCCAAATTTCACTGTGTTTTCACTGTGTCTTCAGAGGACTGAAGACATTTTAAAGACAGTTACTAAGTTTGAGTGGAAACTCAATTTAGTTCTTAATGTTCATTGTGCTTCCTATTGTCTTCTTCTTCCCGTACTTTAAATTGAAATGAATCAAAACAAGGGGATCAGACATAAATATCATAACAAAATCAGTGTGCTGATTTGATCAGATATGCATAAAATATACTTAGTGTCGAAAATAGTTTTTAAAATGTGCAGACTATGATGAGGCAATATCAGTGTAATGAATATGGGTTGGATTTCAACTTCGTGCAAGCACTTGCATACATTATTTCATTTAGCACCCAAAACAACTCTGGGAGATAAAAATAGTAAAATAGAACATGTGGGGACTTACTTCGCCAAGTTTTTGAAATGCTTAAATAAGATCGTTAACTACATGGATGGCAAAATTCGTGTGCATAACATAATTGATGCTTAATAACAATAATGTATTCCCTTTTGAACTTTACAGGAAAGGTTCCAGAACCCACTTATGAGGAAATAAGGCTTTTAGGACCCCAGATTTCTCTGACCCTGTCATAAAAATATTTTTCCAGCTCACAGAAAGCAGATGGGGTAAATGGAATAGTTAGGCAATGAAGACCTGCATATTTCTCTTCAGGATCAATGATACATCTGAAACAAGAGAAAAAGGCGTATCTAAAAATTCTCTTTTAAATGTCACTTTTAGCTTTGGATTCAGACTTACTCATTTTTTATGTGTCCCTTAATGATGTCAAGAGTGACCTGAGGTATGTATGAAAATATTCTCAGCAGCGTTATTCATAATGACCTAACTTAGAATAAAGCAACAACAAATATTCATCAGCATGAAGGGGTATGCTTTAATATTTCATATAAGGAAATGTTTGCTCTACGCCGATGAAAATGAATGAATGTCTGCTAACCATTCATTACGCAAGTATGTGAAGGAATCGCGAAAATATGATAACAAGCAAAAAAACCCACAGACCAAAGATGCAGACTTCTGTATAATATTTCTGTATAATTATACAGAATTATGTATAATTCCATTTGCATAAGAGTCAAAAATAGACAACACCATACTATATTATTAAATATTCATACATAAATATTAAAACTATCATGGAAAACAAGATGATTACCATCAAAGTCAGGTCAGGGTTCCTCCAGGATAAAGATGAGAATTTAGATGAAGAACGGTGTGTTGAGTACTTATAGGGTGCAAGCAATGTTCTCTTTTTTGTCCTTGGAGGTGGTTTTAGACATGTTTACTTTACAATAATTTATTAAACCATACATTTATATTTTCTGCACTTTTCTGTATGCAGATCATATTTTATATTTCACAATTAAAAAGGTTTAAACAGAAATAGGAATTTGTACTGAGTAGTCATAATTCTTGCATGAAAGAACTAATGGAAGGAGTTGGAATATATGGCTCCCACTCAATCTTCTGCTCTCTCGCCCCATTGGAATGGATGCCAGGTCAGGCCAGGACAGCTGTGCAGCAGTGGTGACCCCATGCTGTCTGCCTCATCACATAGCAAGTTGAGCTGGTCATGGGGCTTGGGCCTCTGGGGAAATGCCTGGACATTTCCTTTATGCAGAAGCCAGGAAAAGAGCTGGAAATGATTTGGATAATGTGTGACACTATATTTACGAGGTAATAAAGGGAAACTGAAACATTTTAGCTGGCCTGTCTCTCAGGATTCTGCAATTCCTCTCTCACTTCAGTAGAAAGAACAAAGCTACACCCAGATATAAAGAGAAAGCACTTTTATTTTTAGCCTATCCCAAAACATCAGGTGAGTCTCACTCTTAAACCCAGGCCATTTCCATTTCATCATCAATAATAGTCACTTTGCAATAGTTGCTGAGATTGCTGTGAAGTCCTGCTCACCTGGAAAATTAAGTGTGTCTGCTCCCGATTTGCCGAGCATAAGGGTTTGAGGGTGGATGTAAGTTTGGAGTAAATCAGCTTGAGGGTGGCTGTCCAGGACAAAAGAAAGCTCTGCACTCAGAATAGGGAGTCAGGTGGAAGCCGCAAAGGAGGCCAGGGGGTAGAAGTCAGAGACCCACAAGCATGGGTTAGGAAGCTGCTCACCTGGGAATGTAAGATTGTCTCAAAAGTTACGGCCTTAGGCTCCTTGTCTCAGGAAATGCATGATATTGAGGTCCAGAATGAAGATTTGAGTGTGTGCAGAATATAAATGATTCCAGTGATACTTATTCTAAAAAGAGAAAAGTCCAGCAGTCAGCTTGAGTGTCTACACAATCTCCTGGGCTGCTCTGGTCAGTCAATTCTCACAATCAGGGCTGATCCTTAATCACGTTGTATTATTTAGAGTCAGGCAGGTATGCCAAAAAAGACAGGAAGGAAACAAGGCGGGCTCTGGAGGGAGGATTAGTACTGAGTCAGAGAGGGCTGTGTTCACCCTGCCAGGAGGCACCTGCAGCAGAATTCTGAGAAGGAAAATAAGATTGAAGAATTCAATTTTTCCTCATTTGCTTTTTATGTTTAGAGTTGCTTCTGACTTTTTATTAAAGAAGATATTTCCACTGACTAGTAAACTGACTTCGACATTTTGATGATCAATAGCTTATTTTGTTTGTTAAAGAGAAAATTGCAGAACCACTTGCTCATTTTATTTTACTGAGCTCCTCACATCGATGTAGAAAGATTGGGACCTCTGTCTTTTACAATTATGTGTCTGCAGATGCTACAAAAATCTGACTAGTTGAAATACAAATAATTACAACCTGAATACAGTTTAACGGGAGGTCATGAAAGGTAGTGTGATGTTAAACAATTTCGATAACTTGTTCATGTCAGCATTTCCTCATCCCTAAACTGGAGGTAACACTTCTCTAAAATGGTTTTGAGAATAAAATGAGATCTTTAATATGTATGTGTGTGCGCAAGCATGTATGATGTATACGTATGTATACAGTCATGTGCCCCATGATATTTTGGTCACTGATGGACCACATATGACAGTGGTCCCACAAGATTATAATACCACATTTTTACTCTACCTTTTCTATGTTTACATACTTAAAAACCTACTCTTTTGTTACAATTGCCTAAGTATTCAATACAGTAACATGCTGTACAGTTTTGTAGTACTGGAGTAGTGGGCTATGATATACATAGTTATTAGCTTAGGCATATAGTCGGCTATACCATCTAGTTTTCTGTAAGTACACTACATGATGTTAGTACAATGACAAAATCACCTAATGATGCATTTCTCAGAACACAGTTCTATCATTAAGTGATGCATGATGGCATATGTATGTGTATATATAATATGACATTATACTATGCTTATTATTAAAAACTATGCTTTTTCCCCCCCACTCCCCCAAAGGTTGGCATTCAATTAAAAACCTCACCTATAGGATTAAAAATAATACTAATTTTTATTTGAATATTTTGGAACATGAGATCTATGGTTTATGATGTAGGAAAGATTTTTAAATGAATATGTATGAAGATAATTCAAATATTCTTAATTCTTAATTTAAATATTCTTAATGTCCTTAACCAAGGCCTTTTAAGTAGATCAGATGTTCTTTTTATAATTTGAAAAGGGAAACCACCCTTAATTTTGGTGGGCTGGGGAACATCAGGTCAGCTGCACTAAGCAGGCCATAGCTCCTTTTGTAAGTTACTTTTTCTTTTGATCAATTGAAATAAGTACATAGTTCAGAGCACAACTGTCCTGTGGACTTGTACCTGATGCTTACAGCAGCAACCTGTTCTGTCCCACCTATCCCAGCATCTGAAGGCTGCTGTGATGGACTCGTTGTTAATTCTTCAGAATGTTACTCTATATCTCTAAATATCGTGCTTAGATGGTATTTCTTGATAATACTAATTATTCATTTTGTTTAAGCATCAGTTACTAAATTTTTCCTCTGTTCATTCCAGTCACACACAGGCAAACAGTGTGTCACCCTCTCTAATACAGATATTGTAATTTTGATTATATCAGTGATTCTCAAATTTACCATGTATCGGAATCATCTAAGAGCTTGTTTAAATACAAGTTTCTGGCTACTCCCTCTTTTGACTAAAAAAGGTGAATCTAGAAAATCAGCATTTCAACCACACTTTCAGGAGATGTCGATGATGCTGCTCGGATGGTCTAGGGACCATACTTTGTGAATCACTGGACGAGATAAACATTTTATCTTCACATTGTAAATGTGCTTGATAGCTGACACACGTAGTATGTTATAGTTGCTCTTTCTTTCTTATCAACCCCCAAATCCATAATTGTTCTTTCCCATTTGATTGGTTTTATATTCCTGTTATTAATTTATACATGAAATCTCTTTTAATGCTGTAACTCTTCTCTCAATGTGTTCAAAGTCATCAGGTATTTTTCTATATCATCTTTTTTTTTGTGGGGGGGGAGAGAGAACCTCACTGTCACCCAGGCTGGAGTGCAGTGGCATGATCTTGGCTCACTGCAACCTCTGCCTCCCGGGTTCAAGCGATTCTCCCGCCTCAGCCTCTCAAGAAGGTGGGATTACAGGTGTGCACCACCACTCCTGGCTAATTTGTATTTTCACTAGAGACAAGGTTTCACTATGTTGGCCGGGCTGGTCTTGAACTCCTGACCTCAGGTAATCCACCTGTCTCAGCCTCCCAAAGTGCTGGGATTACAGGCGTAAGCCACCACACCCCGATCCGTCAGCTATTTTACAATATCATCTTTTTAACAAATAAAGATCCCCAGAGTTTTTTGACCTGTTCTTTCTACCGCACACTGCTGCCACATTGGTATCTCTGTCTACCCTAATCCTGGTGATTCTCTGGGCTTCTCCTTTGTGTCATACATCCTACTGTCTAGTTCTTGTTTCTTTTAAATTTTTGTCTGATACGTGAGTGTCTGAGAATGTCTTTTTTTCCCCCTTACTCTCATACCTGATCAAATGTTTGGCTGAATACAATTCTGTATTGGAACAAATCTCTTTTTGAAAGCATTGGCCCACGATCTTCTGACTCCCAGTGTTGCTATTGGGTAATCTGACACAATCTGGTTCTTGATTCTTTGTATGAAACCAGTTTTCTCTGGGAAGATTTTAGAATATTTTCTTAGTCTGTAGTGCTCTGAAACTTTACAATGATGCCACTGCTTATCTGTTGTGCTGTGCATGAAATAAGCCCTTCCAATCCAGAAACTTGAGAGAGTCCCTCAAGTATATCCCATGGGTGATTTCCTACCTACCACTTTCTGTGTCCTCTCTTTCTGTGACTCTTCTATTTGTATCTTGGACATTCTGCAAAGGTTACTGAATTTTCTTATCTTTTCTCTCCATTTTTCCAATTCTCTATATTTTAGTTCTATTTTCTGGGAGATTTCTTCAAGTTTACATTTTTAAATTTTAATTCTTAACATCTCTTGTTATTCTTTTAGTAGTCTTTTTGGATGTTGCTTGTTTTTACTTTATGGATATAACATATTTTATTTTGGGAGGGCTATTAATATAGATTTTAAATTTGTTTTTCCCATACTCTTTCTGTGTCTATCCTGTTGCTTTTTCTCAGTTTGTTTCAGTTTGTGTCTTTTATAGTAAATTTTTTTCTCAAATATGTGGTAATTGTTGACTGTAAATTCCTATTCAGGAGTGGGTCATGAATGAACCGACTGGATGCCGTGTACCCATAGGTGGAGTTATTTATCTGTCACTGCCCAGGACCCCAGAGCTCTGTCTTCCTCTCTCTCTGGAGTGATGAGATAAGTCATGTGGTAGAAAGACGATGGACTTTGTATCCAAAGATTTCTGTATGATGTCCTGAATCTCCCGCTAAGAAGCTGTATGAAGTTAAGCAGATATGTTATTCTCTTAGTGTCAGTTTGAATACCTAGAACAGTGCTTGTCACTTATTAGTCATGTGATAGATAATTGTTGAATAAGAAAATACCCTCAGCCGGGCACAGTGGCTCATGTCTGTAATCTCAGCACTTTGGAAGACTAAGGCAGGAGGATTATTTGAGGTCAAGAGTTGGAGACCAGCCTGGGCAATACAGTTAGCCTCCATCTCTAGGAAAAAAGCATTAATTAGCTGGGCATGGTGCTATGTGTCAGTAGTCCCAGCTACTTAGGAGACTGAGGTGGGAGGATTGCTTAAGCCCAGGAATTTGAGTTTGTAGTAAGCTATGATCATGCCACTGCACTCCAGCCTGGGTGATAGAGCAAGACCCTTTCTCTGAAAATACATATGTATGTATATCCTTATCCAAGAAAAGTAGATCATAATACCTACCTCCTCATTTTCATTTTGTAGAGTCATTTACATAAAATAATATTTCAAAGTCCCTTTATATTGTAAAATCCTACTTGAATTTCAGAGATTATTATTAAAGAAGCACTAGCATGTATTGAATGGATGCAGCATTGTGGGACAGGCACTGTACTAGTCAATTTCATGGTATGGCATATTCTTCCCATTACTTGTACAACTCTAGATACCATGTGTCTGTGATAGCAAATGTGTCCTTGAAATACATGAAAAGCTCTCATGTAGAAGAGCAGGTGTGACTTAATGGAGTGTAGCCAGGTAGAGGGTATGTGGTGGTGATGCATATAGGATGAAATAGGTGATACATATTTCAGTTTTCTATCAGGAGAGATTTTTGGTCAACTAGAGCTTTCAAAGAGATGATCTGCTTTAATAGCTGGTAGGCTTCCTGTCCTTGAACATTTTAAAGCAGAATTTTCCAGACATGTTGCAGAGAAAATTGCCTGGTAAGGATATATTATGACATTAGACTAGATGATCTCTAAAATCCTTTCTGTCTTTAATATCATAGTTAGTATAGAATTATAGATCTTAAAGCTACAATCATCATTCCAAATGCTAGAAAATGGACATAGATGTTCTCAAATTTACCTGGGATGTTTTATAAACATTTTCGGAAGTGAATCAAGAAAGGAAAAATAATTCCCATTACACCTAAATCCAGGGAGCTGATTCTATCTCTAGACAAAGGAAGTTGATTGACTGCTTTGAAAGGTCAAAGTCCTCCCTCCAGGACAGTACTCTTTCAATGAGACCAGTTCTTCATTTAATATTTTCTTGAAGAAATGACAGGCACTTGGGGAGTGTGGACAAGAAGGATGGTGTGCTTCCAGTAAAGAGCAAGATTTCTTCCTTGAACGGGCTCGCTGCCTAGAAGACAGGTTGATTTGCATTTTATCTGCAGTGCATCACTCATTTATGTGCAATGCTGTAGCACTGCCAGCCTCTGCCTGGGTACAAGCTTGTCCTTTAGGAGGGCTGCATTCATTTGTAACCATCCAGTGCTGTTTAGTTGACAAGGCAGCATTTTCTTCCTCTTTTACCAACATCCCATGAAAAAAAACTTTACGATGAGGTCTTCTTTCGCCTTTTGAGGTTACATAAGGTGGGAGCTAAAATGAGGAAATAACACTATATTTTTGTTTGAGCAAGAATTTGAAGGATAAAATATGCAAGAAATAAAAAGCAGAACCTTTAAAGATGGAGTTATAGTTTCAGGAGGTGCAATTCCAGTAAAATAAGAGCAACTTTTCTCTTTAATTCTGGTTGAAGTCCAGGTAGAATAGGTGGATTTAAGAAAAAGCTAAAATGTTCTGAAGGCTTGGCAGTGTTATTTTCTGATTAACCCATTCTGATACCTGGTAGATTAGGTATTGCAATAAAGTTATCTAATGTTTTAATATTAAGCTTCCATTGATAACTTTGGCTCAGGTCTGAAGTAAAGTGGGAGAGTCCAGGTGGCTGCAGGTGACTGATGAGTAGTGAATAGCAGCAGAATTTCCTAAAAGCAATGAAGTCTGCCTGTCACTGGAGATTCTCTGAAGTCCTCAGTCCTCATTTAGCATCTACCTCAATGTTTTCATCTAATCCCACATTTTAAATTATAAATCTAATGACTCCCAAACCTCTATCCCATGCCCAATATTTGCTTTGAATTTCAGAAACATACTTCAACTGCGTAATGGATGTTTACATATGAATATATCATATGATCTAAAACTAAGCATCTGTTTTTGGGAATAGGGAAGAGATTTGAAATTCTTCCTCTTTACTTCACCTCCATTGGAGTTTCTTATACATGAGCTGAAGATATTTATGCATGCCAGGTGAGAATCCAAATAGCAAGGATAATACTGCTTTGTTATAGATTGGCAATTACCTGAGATAGCCTTAACATAACCCTTAACACAACAACTTCATCCAGAGATACCCAGTGGAATGTTCTACATTTGTTCTGCACCTAAAATGGCTAAATCTTCAGATTAGATCCTATGCCAATTACCCAGGCTGCTACTCTGAAGAAGAGTGGGTGCCTGCCCCTAGCGATTACATCCTGCTCATGTTTGTGTTTCAGATACCATGAGCACACGAGTGGAGGAAGATGCCACGGGGTTATGAACTTGACTTTGCATGTGCTTCTTCCAACCTTTGGATGCCTTTCCTCCATTGCCTAATGAATTTCTACTCATTCATCTAGATTAAGCTTAAATGTTATCTTTGTGAAGATTTCCTGATATAACCAAGCTTTACTTACCGAGTGTGCTCCATAATATGCTGCCTTTGAGCCTGTGGCCCTCAGACAACTTCTTCATTCTCCCTGACTCTTCTCTGCATGGTGGGAACTGACTCCTCCAGGCTCCTGTGTCAGCTGACCTAGGGCTGGTATCAGCCAATGGGTGACTCTGGCAGATAATGGGGGTGGGAGAGCAGAAACCAGGGTCTTGTCCTCCTTTCCTGCATTGAGTGATTTTCAAGAAGTGACTCTGACCACTGTGAAATTCTAGCTACCAGTAGATATGCTTGCTCTGGTTCCAGCTCCAGCTCCATGTGCTTGCTCTGGTTCCAACTCCAGCTCCGGTAACACCACTGAATTCATTTCCTAGGGCCACAGCAACAGATTACTGCAAATTTACTGACTTAATGTCAATGTATTCTCCCCTAGCTCTGGAGGCCAGAAGAGTCCAGGTGTCAGCAGGGCACTCCCTCTGACCGTTCTAGGGGAACTTCTGTCTTACCTCTTCAGCTTCTGATGGACCCAGACTTTGTTTGGCTCATGGCAACACCACTCCAGTCTCTACCTCTGTCTTCACATGGCCTTCTCCTCTTCTCTGTCTATGTCTTCTCTTTTGTCTCTTATAACGATGATTGTCTTTGGATTTAGGGTCTACCTGAGTAATCTAGAATGATCTCATCTCAAAATCAATCTTTCTCTTTCTTTCTTGCTTGCTTTTTTTCTAGCATTCTTACTTTTCTTGTGTGTGACAGGGTCTGACCCTGCTGCCTGGGCTGGTGTGCAGTGTAGCATAATCACAGCACACTGGAGTCTGGACCTACTGGGCTCAGGTGATCCTCCCAAGTAACTGGGACTACAGGCAATTATAATGACCTGGTTTATACTTTTGGAGCTAGACAGATTTGGGTTTCAATCCAGGTTCTATTTATTTATTGACTGTACATCAACATGAGAAATTCATTATTCTCTTGTAACTTCTCTTGCACTACCATGCCTGGTGAATTTTTTGTATTTTTAGTAGAGATGGGGTTTTGCTGTGTTGCCCATGCTAGTTTTGAACTCCTGGGCTCAGGTGATCGATCCAGCCACCATGTCCTCCCAAAGTACCAGGATTACAAGCATGAGCCACCATGCCCAGCCTCAAAATCTTTAATTTAATGACAATTTAATTATGCCTGCAAAGAACTTTTTTTCCAAAATAAGGTAATATTCACTGGATCTAGGTATTGGGATATGAATATATGTGTGTGTGTGTGTGTGTGTGTGTGTATTTTTGTTTTTGAGATGGAGTTTCGCTCTTGTTGCCCAGTCTGCACTGCAATGATGTTATCTCAGCTCACCGCAACCCCTGCCTCCTGGCTTCAAGTGATTCTCCTGCCTCAGCCTCCGTGGTAGCTGTGATGACAGGCGTATGCCACCATGCCAGGCTGATTTTGTGTTTTTAGTAGAGATGGGGTTTCTCCATGTTGGTCAGACTGGTCTGGAACTCCTGACCTCAGGTGATCCGCCCGCCTCGGCCTCCCAAAGATGAATATATATTTTTAGGGACCGCCATTTAACATACCACAACCACCTCTCTTTGTCTCTCCAGTCTTGAAGTGATAGAGGCTATATGCAGTGAATAATTCCAGGCCACCTCACTGTCCATCATTTAACTTCACATATCCTCATCTTCTGAGTAATCAACTATTTGCATTACGTTTTCTCTGTTATAAATACTTGAGATGGCTATTCTGACATCCTGAAATACCCGTAGGGTAATTTTCATATGCTTCTATTAGACAATCTTCATGCAACGTATTGTCGTGATTTGTTGACATGGGTACATCCCCCAGCATGCTATATAACCTTTTTACTTTTTTTTTTCTTTTTATCCCCAATACTTAGTACAGTGCTTAGCTTGGAAAGTGTATAATGAATAATGAATTGTGAGTGCTGATCTGAAAATAAATGAGGGCAAGATGCTTAATAGATTTGAAATTTGGGATGAATGTATAAAGTATCTATGGAACTATTGAAAGAAAAATTTTTGTGCCCTTCTACAAAACAGCAACTCTTGAAGAGAAAAATATTTGTGTGGGCTGGGGGCTATTGGCTTTTATGAGCCCAATATGGATAAACAGCTCAAGACAGAGTGAGTGCAGCAGAATTTAAAAAATATTTTTAATGCCATCTTATTTCTCAGTGTTTCACTCAAAACAATACTTAACATTCCTTTAGTGGCCACCCTGAGTAATTATTTTATATGAAATATCTTCCAAACCTTCCCTCTTGTTACCCATGGTCAACCTTTCTAATAAACAACCTGCTAATTAGCACTAAGCATTTTTATTTGATAATGAATGTTCTTTATGTGTGTGTACCATTATTGTTGAATACGCAATCTCTTGTACACAGTGTTGTCTGGGCAATCTTCTTGAATTAAGGTTCTTCATGCTCTGCTCTTTTTGTGAAAAGTTCCCAGCGACTTTCAATTTTTTTTTTTTTTTTTTAACCAGAAAGGTACAAATTTCTTGACTGGTTCTTAAATTTCTCCATTCTAGTTGTGCACTGTCTTAGTCAACCTGGGCTGCTGTAACAAAATACCATAAACTGGGTGGTTTTAACAACAAACGTCTATTTCTCACAGTTTTAGAGTTTGTTGGAAGTCTGAGATCAGGTTGTCAGCAAGGTTGGTTTCTTGGTGAGGGTGGTGTTTCTGGTTTATAGACATCTGTCTTCCTGCTGTGTCATTACATGGAATAAAGAGAACTAGCTCTCTAGCCTCTTCTTATAAGGGCACTAATCCCATTCATGAAGGCTCTACCTCCATGACCTAATCATCTCCAAAGTCTTCATCTCCAATAATATCACTTGGGGATTAGAGTTTCAACACAGGAATGTTAGGGGAACACATTCAGTCCAATGCATGTACCCTTATTTTCTTCCCTACTTTGTTTACATGCAGTGTATTTTTGACAATCCATCAACATCCCCATAGTCTTTTGTGTAGATATCTTTTCACCTTAACCCTCTACTTATGAGAAATTTTGACACCAATTCTGCTGGTACAAATTTTCTGTGTTTTAAAAGCCATTATATTGACCTGGTTTATACTTTTGGAGCTAGACAGATTTGGGTTTGAATCCAGGTTCTACTTATTTATTGACTGTGCATGAATGTGAGAAATTCATTATTCTCTTGTAACTTGTTTTCTCATCTATAAAAATGGAAATATTCCTACCTATATTAGTGTTATTTCTGTGACTAAATGAGAAAATAGATGTGACAGGCTTGTCACATAAACATTAAAAAAAATTATTCTATCATTATATCAAAGATACATTCCTAATTGGAAGTTTTTCTAATCTTCCAAATAGGGTTCTGATATGGTTTGACTGTGTCCCCACCCAAATCTCATCTTGAATTGTAGTTCTCATAACTCCCATGTGTCATGGGAAGGACCTGATGGGAGGTAATTGAATCATGGGGGCGGTTACCCCAATGCTGCTATTCTTGTGATAATGAATGAGTTCTCATGAGATTTGATGGTTTTATAAGGAGCTTTTCCCCTTTGGCTTGGCACTTCTCCTTCCTGCCACCATGTGAAGAAGGATGTGTTTGCTGCCCCTTCCACCGTGGTTGTAAGGTTTCTGAGGTCTTCCAAGCCATGCTGAATTGTTAGTCAATTGAATCTCTTTCCTTTATAAATTACCCAGTCTCAGGAATTTTTATCTTTATTAGCAGTGTGAGAATGGACTAATACAGGTCTTATTTTAAACTTTATTACATTTTCTTTTAATGCCCTATTAGTATTTAGGTTACCTAATACGAAATTTATTAATTTTTAAAATCTAACCCACTCTACTATATTAATGCCTTCTTGAATAGAGTAACTATGTTTGGAACAGTGCCATTTAGAACAATGAGCCCTCTGTCTGGCACATAGTAGGCACTCAATACAAATTTGTTGAATGGAATCAATTTTCAGTCCACTGAAGTGATGAATTGCAGTGTGCTCCTGCTCTGTGCATTTTGTTCTGAAGGGCTCTCTTTGGCACATCAGTCTCAAAATCTTAGGTAATGTAAGCTCTGAAGCTGTAATGTCTCAATCTTATTACATTAATGAGATGGCTCAGAGGATTGGAAATAAATGGTATGTAACCATTAACTAGCCATCAAAAATCCTTTCTGTTTTCCTTGAGTAATGGACAAAATGCTAGTGTGAGAAGGTAAAAGGAGATTGGACCTGGAGGGAAATTTTCTGAGGTGTTGAGTGCATGTCGTATAATGTCAGAAGCATGAATTTATCTCATAAAATCTGCTGAGGGTGGGGTTTTCTCCAACCATTAATTATTTTGGGTTACTAATCAGTTGTGAAGCAAATAATACCCTAAGCTATTTTTTTTGCAAGTCAAAATGGTTTGGATTTAAGGAATTTAACAATAAAATATTTTATTTGTTTATTTACAAATAAAAATACTTATCATTTATTCCCCTTTATTTACTTATTCATATTGGAAGAACCAAAAACATGATATTTGAAAGAGAAATCA
>NW_012119598.1:2436214-2441649 GCF_000951035.1 Colobus angolensis palliatus
TTGCTGCCCCTTCCACCGTGGTTGTAAGGTTTCTGAGGTCTTCCAAGCCATGCTGAATTGTTAGTCAATTGAATCTCTTTCCTTTATAAATTACCCAGTCTCAGGAATTTTTATCTTTATTAGCAGTGTGAGAATGGACTAATACAGGTCTTATTTTAAACTTTATTACATTTTCTTTTAATGCCCTATTAGTATTTAGGTTACCTAATACGAAATTTATTAATTTTTAAAATCTAACCCACTCTACTATATTAATGCCTTCTTGAATAGAGTAACTATGTTTGGAACAGTGCCATTTAGAACAATGAGCCCTCTGTCTGGCACATAGTAGGCACTCAATACAAATTTGTTGAATGGAATCAATTTTCAGTCCACTGAAGTGATGAATTGCAGTGTGCTCCTGCTCTGTGCATTTTGTTCTGAAGGGCTCTCTTTGGCACATCAGTCTCAAAATCTTAGGTAATGTAAGCTCTGAAGCTGTAATGTCTCAATCTTATTACATTAATGAGATGGCTCAGAGGATTGGAAATAAATGGTATGTAACCATTAACTAGCCATCAAAAATCCTTTCTGTTTTCCTTGAGTAATGGACAAAATGCTAGTGTGAGAAGGTAAAAGGAGATTGGACCTGGAGGGAAATTTTCTGAGGTGTTGAGTGCATGTCGTATAATGTCAGAAGCATGAATTTATCTCATAAAATCTGCTGAGGGTGGGGTTTTCTCCAACCATTAATTATTTTGGGTTACTAATCAGTTGTGAAGCAAATAATACCCTAAGCTATTTTTTTTGCAAGTCAAAATGGTTTGGATTTAAGGAATTTAACAATAAAATATTTTATTTGTTTATTTACAAATAAAAATACTTATCATTTATTCCCCTTTATTTACTTATTCATATTGGAAGAGCCAAAAACATGATATTTGAAAGAGAAATCACTTTTTCATTAGGGCCTATACTAATGCTTTGAAACAGTTTTACTAATTTTCAGGATTTCTATTGCTCAAAGTATGTATGTTTATTTCAATGTCACAACCCTATTTAATCTTAATATTCATTCCTTAAAATTTTGGGCCATATACACAAATTATTCAATTACTATTGCTATTGCTTTTGTATTAAGACATATTAATTCTTTTATGATGACTCTTGATGTCATTTTAGTGCCTTGAGCACCAGGTTCAACCAAATGCCCCAGGATGCTGATCAGTTGTGCCACACCTGGGAGCAGCCCACATAACACACAGGGGTGATATATCCCCCAGTAGGTGCCCTGGGTGTTACCACCACAGTAAGACCACCAGGCGAGTCAAGGCCGTTATCATGTAGACCACCAGGCTCTTCTCTCAATGGCTTCACTGTATGATAGACAAGCAAATCTATGATGAAGGCCCTACTGGGTCATTCTAAGTGTTGGAAGGCATATGGTGCAAGATGTTCATAGTAAATAATGAAAGTGTTTGACTCATGAGTAAACCTTAGACGTCTCTAAACAAATCGGTGAATGGTTATGCAGAAGGAGTTTAAGTCAGCGGAAAATAAGTTTAGCGTTTGGAGCCACACAACCACCTTTCTTTCATCTTCTCCTTGGGGTAAAACATGAATGGATTGTCAGAATTTCATTTGCAGAGACATGATGCAGCATCTTAGGTGGTATCCTATTTAAGGTTTCATTTGACTTACCTCATGGCTGTAATTTACTGAACATTTTCTTAAATGTGGTTCGTATTGTAAGCTTTTATTCCTTTGAATCCTACTATTTCACAGAAATAGCTCTTTCAAACATTACCAATGGACTCTATGCCCCCTTCCCCCACACATTCACAGCCTCCCCCACTATCAACATCCCACACCAGAGCGGCTCATTTGTTTCAACCGATGAGCCTACACTGATGCGTCATCATCACCCAGCATCCATAGTTTACACTAGGGATTGCTCCTGGTGTTGTACATTCTATGGGTTTGGACAATGTCAAATGACACCATTATATCCACCATTATTGCATCTTCCAGGGTATCTTCACTGCCGTAAAAATTCTCTGTGCTACCATCTTTTTACCCACTAACGATTTTACTTTTTCCATTGTTTTGTCTTTCTCCTTTTTTAATGGATTTATTGAGATTTGATTGGTACACTATAGAATTCAGCAAATTTAAGTATACAATTCAATAGCTTTAGTATATCTACATAATTGTACAGTCATCACCACTATCTAATTTTAGAATATTTTCATCACTCCGAAAAAAAAAAGCCAAATGCCAATTAGCAGTCACTACTCATTCTTCTCAATTTCCTCTGTACCTAGGCAAACACTAATTTACTGTCTCAATAGAATTGCCTATTCTGGACATTTCATATAAATGGAATCATACAATCTGTAGCCTTTTCTGACTGCCTTCTTTCATTTAACATCGTGTTTTCAAAGTTTATCCATGCTGTAGCAAATATCGGTGCTTTGTTCCTTTATACTGCTGAATAATATTTTGTTGTTGGATATACTACATTTTGTTTATCCATTTCAATTGTTGGATATTTGGGTTATTTCCATTTTGGGGCTATCATGAATAATGCCACTATGAACATTTATGCACAGTTTGTGTGGACAATATGTTTCTTCTCTCTGAGTAGATATCTATGAGTATAATGCTGACTCATATGGTATCTATATGTTTACAAGTATGAGAAGCTACCAAAACTATTCTCCAAATTGGCTCCACCAATGAGTTCTTATTTTCCATTGTTGATATTGATCTTTTATTAGTTTGTAGCATTGGCTTCACTGCACAGTTTTGCACTGATGACCGTCTATTTTATTTACTACTTATTTATTGGCTTTGAGAATACTTTAACATTGTTCTTCTTATTCTTTGTATTTTCTGTGACTCTATCCCCTCTCTGCATGCAGTGTTCCTGGCTCTCCTCTCTTTCTCTGAGCAATTGCACTTTTTACAGGGTACTTAACTTCTCAGTCTTGTGGAGATTCATCTCAAATCAGTTACCACTATGATTTTAAATCTCTTCTGAGTTACAGTCTCACAACTCTCATTGTCCTCTGTTAAGTTTAGCCTAAAGCTGCCTCCTTCCATATTTTAAGTTCAACCTAAAGGTTTCTCCATACATAGTTAATGGAAACCTACCTAACTAGGTGTGTCAAGAGACTAAACTATTTTGTGCCAATCACCAAGGTTTGGCCAACCAATTAAAAGTTGCCAATTATTTAAACCATGTTCAAATAAGGCAAATGCTGAGCTGTGACCAAAACAACTGTTTCTGCACCTCCTTTCCGTTTTCTGTACCTCACTTTCTTTATCTATCCATTAATCTTCTTCCACTGAATGACTGCACTGGAGCCTCTCTGAGCCTAGGCTGGCTCTGGAAGCTACCTGATTTGTGAATTGTACTTTGCTCAATTAAACTCTGTTAAATTGAATTTATCCAAGGATTATCTTTCAACACCTCTCAGCATCTCCATATAGCTGTCTAGTTTCAAAAGCAGTATGTGCACAAGAGAGCTCATCACCTGCTCCACAAAGCTGGTCTGCTTTCTGATCTCTCTCTCTTTCACTGCCTCTACTGTCCTTTCATGTCGGACTTGAAATTTCAGAGTCTTTTTAAAAATTATTTCCTCTCCCTTGTCTCTTGTGCCCAGTTTGACAACTACCATCCATTTTATGTGTTTATCCTCCTCAGTGACAGTTTGTTTCCCCACTGCTCTATTTTGCTTAAGTCTCATTATTGCTCGTTTTGACTTCCATATAGTCTCCTTAATTGGCCGATCTGATTACTATATTTTACATTCTCAGTTATTACTACATTTTACATCTGCATCTTATTTAAGAGGTCAGGGAAATTCCTCTAACTCCCCTTTTAAAAGTCTTCTATGTTATCCCCTAATAAAGCCCAGATTTCTTAGCTTTGCATTGCAGCCTCTGATATATTTTCCTAGTTTTGTCTCCTGCTGAGCTCCCACATAGAGCCCACGCTCGAGTCAGTCTCATTTCTCTTTGTTTATCCACCAAGGCTTGTATTTGCCTGGCTCCAGTTTTGTTCATGCCCCTCCATGGGATGCCCTTCTGCTGAATCTGCATAAGCCAATTCCTCAAGGCCCTAATAAAATGTGTCCTCCCCGACAATGACGCCTATAATCTCACTAGATCAAACTTATCACTTGTCCTTTCACCTCTCACAATGTCGTTTTGAATTATGTATTGCAGTCACTTGGTGCATATCAAATCTTCCCTTCTTAAATCAATGGTTCTTGAGGGCAGAGGCCCTGGTATATTTATCACAATTAGAGTAACTATCATTTACTGAACGTTTACTATGATTTAGACACTGAGCTAAGTATTTAGTATGCAATATCTTCTTTAATTATCTAACAAATTCTCAGAAATAGACACCATTTTAAAATTCATATTTTATAGATGAGGCAATTAATGTTTAGAGAAGATAAGCAAATTCCTCAAGGCTAACAAGCTTCCAAATGACGAAGCTAGAATTTTAGCCCAGACTGTCTGACTCTGGAGCCCATGCAATTAACTATGACCATATAATTTTCCCTACAACACCTAATTTAATAAATCCCAGTTAAATGAATAAAAAATGATCAGTATGTGATTTTGGAAAGAAGCATAGTCTTAGTAGATAAACTTTAGTTCAAATTGAAAGTCTAACACTTTCTCAGAGTGGATTATTTATCATGTCTGAACTATTTACTCATTCATAAGGTGGAGGAAAGAGATAATTCCCACCTCACAAGGGTACTATGAGGATAAAATGAAACAATGCACATGATGGCCTCTACCAGCAAGCTCTCAGTATGTATTAGTTGATAACAACAGAAATGAAATTTCATTTTTATTATTCTTCCTTGGACATGGCAAGATGAAAGGAGAGACATGCCACCAGGAATTGCCATAAAAATTTACCAAATCCAAATTCATCCCACCAGGAAATAAAGTTCTTTTAATCCACTATGAAAAGTTATGCATAGCCTTTGACCTAAAATGGAAATACCAAACTATATGGTACTTCACAACAGAGTGCTTTTTTTACTTCATTATGTATCAGTATTTCCATGTCTATTATCTATCTATCTACATATCTATGTGTTTAATTATAATATAACTAAATTGACAAGATAATCCTGTCCTGGGTTACTAGGAGTGGCATGTGCATAGTGCAATCTTTATTAAGATATTGACTTTCTTATCTAAGCTTCAACTCTGTTCTTATATCCCTCAAGTGGCCTTAAATATGCAAGTGAAATTTGGTCCTCTTCTCGCTCATCTTGTTTCTTTCTTTCTTTGTTTTTTGGCTGGAGTTTTGTTCTTGCTGCCTAGGCTGGAGTGCCTCCCAGGTTCAAGCGATTCTCCTGCCTCAGTCTCCAGAGAGGCTGGGATTACAGGCATGCGCCACTACACCTGGCTAATTTTTT
>NW_012119598.1:2442509-2445408 GCF_000951035.1 Colobus angolensis palliatus
TTTCTTGAGACACCAGGATAAAGACAGAAGTTCTCAAGCAGGGAGTGAGGAGGAGAAGGGGCACTGAGTGTGACATAAATACACAAGGAGTTGATTTTTCTGGTTGCTCCTGACCATCCAAATATGAATAAGGTTCATTAAGGTGTCATTAAAAAATGAACTTTATCACTATGTTCCCAAGTCCATGGTTCAGGAATTGTAGATGGAGAATTTTCAATGCAATTCCCATTCTGTTGACATTCAGGAAAAAAGTGCAGTATCTGTCTTTGTAAATTACACTGACATACGAAATTCTTATGAGCTGTCTTAATTTATTTGTTTTGGGTTTTAAGTATTCTCTAAAACTCAATCTTCATATCCTGGAAGGATTTCTTAATGGCAGGGTGCAATTTGGAAAATTGAATACTTTTTTTTAAAAGCTCTGTGCCTTAGAAAAAAATCTGCACTAAACATCTCAATCATCTCTTCATCTCTATTTCAGTATTAGCAGCTAAAACATGTGAAAATTAAATCTGATTTAATGTAATTTCAAGGAAGTCTCTGATACCACAAGGTGACATTTTCTGTGCTTGTGATTGCCTATAGAAAGAGTCCTTCACTGATCTGGGGACATTATCTTTTTACAAGGTACCACAATGCAGAGTTAATTGCTCTATTTTTTTTTTTTTTTTTTTTTTTTTTTTTTTTTTTTAGATGGAGTTTTACCGTTCACCCAAGCTGGAGTGCAGTGGCATGATCTCGACTCACTGCAAGCTCTGCTTCTTGGGTTCACACCATTCTCCTGCCTCAGCCTCTGAAGTAGCTGGGACTACAGGTGTCCGCCAGCACATCCAGCTAATTTTTTGTGTTTTTAGTAGAGATGAGACGGGGTTTCACTGTGTTAGCCAGGATAGTCTCAGTGTCCTGAGCTCGTGATCCGCCCTCCTCGGCCTCCCAATGTGCTGGGATTACAGGCGCCAGCCACCGCGCCCAGCCTACTGCTCTATTCTTACTAGTCTTGGTGAGAAGCCTGTTGAAGAATCTTTATGCCAATTGTGCTGTAGGTGAAAAAGGAATGGAAGGGGGAATACTAACAGTGCTGCTGGTCAAGAAACAATTTCCTGTTAATGCTTATTAAGTGTCTCCAAACCAATCACCTCCAACACCCTCATCAGGAATCAGTAAACTCTAATAGCACTCACCAAATTAACATAACACAGACACAGACCTAGGACTGTGGAGGAGGACCCCACCAACTTAAACTACTAATTTTTATTTAAGTCAAACATTGCAAAGTTTATTATGTCATCTGCCACCTGTTCATGAAGAGTAATTTCTCTCCATACCATCAGTTGGACAGAATTATGTAGTAAGGTAAATAATATGGTGAGTTCCCCTAAGTTTGAGACAAAATAAGATTTCTGTTACATTTATGTTTTTATTCTCTCTAGGAATAGCAGAAAAGACTGATGCTGATATTAGAATGGTAGATGCTATGCATCCAAGCAAAATTCTGGACAAATAATAACTAGGACTAATGTAGTTCTTAGCTGACTAAGCACATTTACAAACATCATTCAGTTGATATTCACTCCCTTGTCAGAAAGTAGATGGAGCAGATATCCCCATTTTGGTGAGCTAAAAATATTGGAGACATTTACACACATTCATTAGAAATTAAATGAAAGATTTGGAACTTGAAACCAGTTTTCTGACCATAGATCTTATTCTTTTTCCAGTATTTCACATTGCATCAGGAAGGAATAGAAACCTACATGGACAGACAATGCAGGAAGAGAATCTCTATCCCCTGGGTAGGCTGAGCTGTTTTCGCTCAGAACAGTTCCAGTGGTGTATGCCCTAATAGGGATAGTGAGGAAAGCTGAAGAAAGGGTGTCTCCTCCGAAGAAACATAAAGTACTAAAGCCCCTATAAAAATTAATTTAAAGAACAACTTCTGTCTCCTTGAAAATAATTTTATATTTCGGTTGTTAATTAAACACTGAGTTATCTATTTAACAAATGATTGAATTAAAACTTGCACTAAAACAATACAATATTTTCTTTAAAGTTCTGTTTGTGTTCTCTTTATATAAAACTTAAAAGGTCATATTAATCACAGTTTGCTCAAGGAAATGGGAATACAAAAAAAATTCATTGCCAGAAATATTTAGTATTTGCTATAGACACTGGGGATACTGTAAAGAATGACATGCTGTCCTTCAAGAGGGGCTCAGTCTTCAAGGAGATAAGGGCATGTGATTTATAAATTATGGCATAATTTAAATGGCATGAGAAGATACCAATAGATGTGTGGAGGACAGAGAGAGTAGCACTAGCTGGAAGTATCAAGGATGGCTTTGCAAAGGAGATACCATCTCCTTGGATTTTAAAGAAAGAATAGAAGAATAGGATATTCACCAGAAGGCCGTGGTCATTCCAACCAAGAAACAATGGGGCGTGGAACAGGTTGTTTATTTCTCCTGGAGCTTTATATTGTAATAATAAATCTTTGCATGGCGTAGGAGTAAGATGGTTAGGCTAAGCACTAGTACATCTGATTTCTAGTCCAAACTGCTTGTGAGTTGGAGTCACTGGAAAAATAACTCCACCTCTCTGGGGCTCAATGTGGAGTAGATTCCTTCTTAGGTTTCTTTCATGTCTGATGCATCCACATTAATGAATAAACCCTGGTATTTAAGAACATAGACTCTAGAATTAAAACAGTATCTATGTGTGAATTCTTCTGATCACTTTATTATCACTTTAACTTAGGGAAGTTCCTTAACCTATCTGAACTTTTTGGCCTCATTGGTAACAAGAACATAATACAAACCTGAGAGAGTAATTGTAAGGATTATATAAGATAAGGTGGCCAGACACAGTGACTCACACCTGTAATTCCAGCACTTCGGGAGGC
>NW_012119598.1:2445458-2448945 GCF_000951035.1 Colobus angolensis palliatus
GTTACATTTATGTTTTTATTCTCTCTAGGAATAGCAGAAAAGACTGATGCTGATATTAGAATGGTAGATGCTATGCATCCAAGCAAAATTCTGGACAAATAATAACTAGGACTAATGTAGTTCTTAGCTGACTAAGCACATTTACAAACATCATTCAGTTGATATTCACTCCCTTGTCAGAAAGTAGATGGAGCAGATATCCCCATTTTGGTGAGCTAAAAATATTGGAGACATTTACACACATTCATTAGAAATTAAATGAAAGATTTGGAACTTGAAACCAGTTTTCTGACCATAGATCTTATTCTTTTTCCAGTATTTCACATTGCATCAGGAAGGAATAGAAACCTACATGGACAGACAATGCAGGAAGAGAATCTCTATCCCCTGGGTAGGCTGAGCTGTTTTCGCTCAGAACAGTTCCAGTGGTGTATGCCCTAATAGGGATAGTGAGGAAAGCTGAAGAAAGGGTGTCTCCTCCGAAGAAACATAAAGTACTAAAGCCCCTATAAAAATTAATTTAAAGAACAACTTCTGTCTCCTTGAAAATAATTTTATATTTCGGTTGTTAATTAAACACTGAGTTATCTATTTAACAAATGATTGAATTAAAACTTGCACTAAAACAATACAATATTTTCTTTAAAGTTCTGTTTGTGTTCTCTTTATATAAAACTTAAAAGGTGGTATTAATCACAGTTTGCTCAAGGAAATGGGAATACAAAAAAAATTCATTGCCAGAAATATTTAGTATTTGCTATAGACACTGGGGATACTGTAAAGAATGACATGCTGTCCTTCAAGAGGGGCTCAGTCTTCAAGGAGATAAGGGCATGTGATTTATAAATTATGGCATAATTTAAATGGCATGAGAAGATACCAATAGATGTGTGGAGGACAGAGAGAGTAGCACTAGCTGGAAGTATCAAGGATGGCTTTGCAAAGGAGATACCATCTCCTTGGATTTTAAAGAAAGAATAGAAGAATAGGATATTCACCAGAAGGCCGTGGTCATTCCAACCAAGAAACAATGGGGCGTGGAACAGGTTGTTTATTTCTCCTGGAGCTTTATATTGTAATAATAAATCTTTGCATGGCGTAGGAGTAAGATGGTTAGGCTAAGCACTAGTACATCTGATTTCTAGTCCAAACTGCTTGTGAGTTGGAGTCACTGGAAAAATAACTCCACCTCTCTGGGGCTCAATGTGGAGTAGATTCCTTCTTAGGTTTCTTTCATGTCTGATGCATCCACATTAATGAATAAACCCTGGTATTTAAGAACATAGACTCTAGAATTAAAACAGTATCTATGTGTGAATTCTTCTGATCACTTTATTATCACTTTAACTTAGGGAAGTTCCTTAACCTATCTGAACTTTTTGGCCTCATTGGTAACAAGAACATAATACAAACCTGAGAGAGTAATTGTAAGGATTATATAAGATAAGGTGGCCAGACACAGTGACTCACACCTGTAATTCCAGCACTTCGGGAGGCTGAGGTGGGTCGATCACCTGAGGTCAGCGTTTTGAGACCAGCTGACCAACATACAGTGAAACCCCAACTCTACTGAAAAATATACAAATTAGCTTGGTGTGGTGGTGCATGCCTGTAGTCCCAGCAACTCAGGAAGCTGAGGCAGGAGGATCGCTTGAACCCAGGAGGAAGTTGCAGTGTACCGAGATTGCGCCATTGTACTCCAGCCTGTGTGACAGAGCAAGACTCCGTCTCTCAAAAAAAAGATAAATGTGTAAAGTGAAAGATCCTGACTCACATTTGTTGGAGTCATTAGACTTTAACATTTAGGGAAGAATTGGGATACTTTGGGGGCAGTTAATGAATAGTTAAATCGAGAATACTGGAATAAATTTTTGGGCTTCATAAAATATGTACTCATTGGTTCTACCCAAGTCACAGATAAAATAGCCATAAGATACTAATAAAGATACAATGGAGCCAGTCTCTTGGTCATCCCTGGCAGGTGAGTTCTGTCAAACTACAGAACATGTAAGACCAAAGTTGTGGATTTGATCTCCGTTAGGACACTTAAGTTTACATTGTTGCAGGTTTTCAACTATTGTCTGCTACATGTCCTTGATCCACTGGGTGATGACGTAAACTACGTCAACTCAAACCTATCTCAAATCCCAAATCTTTCCCTTCTTCCAGATCCGAAATCATTTGATTCAGGTCTCCCCTGGCTGTACTACCTAAATTTTCACCCTCCTTTGGATATCCTTTTCTTGCTTTGTTTTTTTACTTCTTCACGCTTATCACTTTCTATTCTACTATCTAATTTACTGAGTTATCACTTTGTCTGTTTCTCCCACTAGAATGTAAGCTTTCTGAAGGCAAGCAGTCATTTTTGTTACTGCTAATATATCCCTAGTGCTTTGATTAGTCACTGACACGTCACAGACATGTTGAATAAAGATAAGTCACATGAAAATGGATGTGAGTCAAGAACCTGCCAAAACCTTCATCAAGAAGCAGGAAAGAGGTTACTTTATAAGAAGAAACAAAAGCCTACAAAAAGTAAATGTCATCTGAGTAACAGAAGCAAGCCTTTCAGCTGTGAGATGTTATTTTTCAAAGTTGAAGAGGTCTACAAAATCCCGTTTCACACCAGTCAGAGAAGTTGTTTTTGTAAAGGCACAGTTGCAGAGAATATCAGCAAGCTTTAAAAATGAGAGGGTCAGCCGGGCGCGGTGGCTCACACCTGTAATCCCACCGTATGGGAGGCTGAGACGGGCGGATCACAAGGTCAGCAGATCAAGACCATCCTGGCTAGCATGGTGAAACCCCGTCTCTACTAAAAATACCAAAAAATTAGCCGAGCATGGTGGCGGGCGCCTGTAGTCACCGCTACTTGGGAGGCTGAGGCAGGAGAATGGTGTGAACCTGGGAGGGAGACGGAGCTTGCAGTGAGCAGAGATCTCGCCACAGCACTCCAGCCTGGGCGACAGAGTGAGCCTCGGTCTGAAAAATAAAAAAAAAAAATTAGAGGATCACTGGAGAAAAAAGCAATATCAAGACTCATTATTCCTGAAATCCATTAATTTGCCTGAACTAGTGGAAATTGCTGAAGACAAAAAATAGAACAACCTAAGTAGAACTGATATGGTAGGTCACTGTAGAACAAAGCCAGTAATTAGAAAACTTACAGATAGAAAACTGAAGTTTTCTAGACTCTGACATAGAGCAGCAGGCAGCATGGAGGCACTAAACATCTATATTTTTTCAACTGGCTGGGAAATTATGGTTTTCTGACATTAATAGCATCAGGCCACCTTAGGAAGGATGGTTCTAGCTCTGTCATTCAATAGCTGGATGACCGACCCTGTGCGAATTATCAAAGTTCTCCAAGTCTGGTTTTTTCTCTGTAAAATGGAAAAGTAAAGTTCCTACTTTACAGAGAGATTTTATGGAAAAAATGAGACAGTATCTGTGTGTATTTTCAGTCCACAATACTAACCTTTATTAAGTA
>NW_012119598.1:2450248-2453500 GCF_000951035.1 Colobus angolensis palliatus
AGCCAGGAGTTCAAGACCAGCCTGGGCAACATGTGACCTTGTCTCTACCAAAAACTAAAAAAGGGACTGAGGGGATCCCTTCAGTCCAGGAGTTCAAAGTTATAGTGAGCTATGATTATCCACTGCACTCTGACCTGGGTGACAGAGTGAAACCCTGTCTCAAAACCAAGGAAAGAAAGAAAAAATAGAACGAAATTTACCTCTGTTTTCTATGTGGGAACAAGAGTAAAACTACTGTGAATTATATTTTTCAGAGCCTTTGATTAAATCAAGTTTTAAAATTATTTTTGCAATTAGTCAAATGTATTGCAAAATATAAGATATTTTCTCTTAGTGTGGAGCAGGGAGAGCCAAAATTGTTTGTAAACCACTATACTGGGGAATTGTAGTTAAGTGGTGTCAATCTTAATTCTGGAAACTAGAGTAATCTCTCGGCATATCTGATGGTCTGTGACACTACAATAGAGGTACAGAGTAAAGCAGAAACACTGTATTTAAAGAAATGGTATTTTAATGAGTTCTAATCAGCTTTAGGGCACATTACTCATGTCCCTTGATTGAAACTCATTGATTCAGGAACTTCCACTTTATAACGGAATCCAGCTATGAACCTCTGGTTAATCTTCCCCAATTTCTCACTAAAATACCCACAGAGGCAAAAATACATGAAACCACAGAAGAACCTATACTTAAGTCTTGCAAATAGCCTACCGGCATCTATAAGGAAAGGGGAAGCAAACTGAACCAGGTCAATAAAAACATCTATGCCAAGTAAGAGTATTAAAACTATTTAGAAAATAGTTGCAATGCAATACTTGTAATCATAATGGTTATAATAGTTGTAATCAATTCCCCTCTGCCATACACACTTAAACATCCCAAATCTGTTACTGCCGGAAAATGGTCCCTCTGTGGTATGGGTGTTACTTTTCAAACATCCAGGTTATTTTTGTCCTTCCTTTCATAAGTGAAGATATGTATTTGTGGCACCTAGAAAACTTGCATTTAAGGAGGGAATAAAGACTGATAGCATCTTAGGAGATTTAGTGTCTTCAATTAAATCTCTAATGTACTCTATGAATGATATTTGGGAATTCAGTCTTACACTTGCAGACTATTCTAGCTTAAAATAATGAGAATCAAGAAGCAAGACTCAGAAGAGGAAATTAGCTGACAGCTATGCCTGTCATCCTGTCCCCAGCTGTTAAACTGAAAAGAGAATTTGCCTATTATGCATGGTGGGGGGAGAACAGTGATAAAGGCGATCAATACATTTGCTTCTCTTTATTGGTAAATAAGCAAGCTGGAAAAAAAAAATCCACTGCTTTTTAGGGTGGGGCAAGATTGGCATGACCATATGTCCTGGTTGATCTTTGAAAGTCTCAGTTCACAATTGTTCTAATGTCTCATCTGTTTTCCAATTTATCCTGGATCTTTTTCATGTTTATTGAAGTATTAATATAAATAGTAATATAGTAGGCCTGAAATTTGTGCTTTTATCTTTTGCTATGGTCTTGTCTTCTAAAGTGAAAGGTTATGCTGTGAAGAAAGTTCTCACTTTAACCCATGAGTATATACATTTTCCAAATTCAGCGTAACTAACATCTTCTTCTTAAAGGGTATGTAGGGTATTCCCTGATAAAATACATGAGGCTGGATTAGAGGAGCTAAGGACCACTAATTTCTCTGGTCTGGGTGGTGGAGGGAGAAGAATTAAAGATGTTGACCTTGCTGGCTACTTGGTGCATCAGCCAGCTGGGACATGATGATTGCTCTTTATTTATTTTTTATTTTTTATGTGATCATTTGCTAATCTTTTTATTCTCTGGTGGCCCAGAATTTATTAAGTTTTAGTAACTATTCTGTCTAAACTTAAAAAGAATATAAATTCTGTTATTATGGGATACAGTAATATGTCCATGATACCAAATTTTAAATTTTGTTGTTTAGATCTTCTATGCTTACCCCCTACTGGGTTTTTGTCTTTTTGTTAGATCAACTATTAAGAAAGTATGTGAATTTGTCTCTTTTTCCATTTATTTCAGTAATTTTTTGGTGTTATGTATCTTGTTTGTTTTAATTTGTAATTTTTAAATTTTTTATTTCCATAGGTTTTGGGAACAGGTGGCATTTGGTTACATGAGTAAGTTCTTTAGTGGTGATTTGTGAGATTTTGGTGCACCCATCACCCGAGCAGTACACACTGAACCCAATTTGTAGTCTTTTATCCCTCAACCCCTTCCCACCCTTTCCCCTTGAGTCCCCAGAATCCATTGTATCAATCTTATACCTTTGCATCCTCATAGCTTAGTTCCCACTTATGAGTGTGAACATACATTGTTTGGTTGTCCATTCCTGAGTTACCTCACTTAGAATAATAGTCTAAAATTTCATTCAGGTTGCTGCAAATGCCATTAATTCATTTCTTTATATAGCTGAGTAGTATTCCATTGTATATATGTATATACTGCAGACTTTTTATCCACTTGTTGATTGATGGGCATTTGAGCTGGTTCTATATTTTTGCAGTTGCAAATTGTACTGCTGTAAACATGTGAGTGCAAGTATCTTTTTTTTGTGTGTAATGACCTCTTTCTCCTCTGGGTGGATACTTTTTTTTTCCTCTGGGTAGAGGGATTGCTGGATCAAATGTTAATTCTACTTTTAGTTCTGTAAGGAATCTCTACACTGTTTTCCACAGTGGTTGTGCTAATTTTCATTCCCACCAGCAGTGTAGAAGTGTTCCCTATTCACTGCATCCATGCCAATATCTATTACATTTTGTTTTTTTTATTATGGCCATTCTTGTGGGAGTAAGGTGGTATCACATTGTAGTTTTGATTTCCTTTTCCCTGATCATTAGTGATGTTGAGCATTTTTAAATATGTTTGTTGGCCTTTTGTGTATCTTCTTTTGAGAATTGCCTGTTTATGTCTTTAGCCCACTTTTTGATAGGATTGTTTTTTGTTGCTAATTTGTTTGAGTTCTTTGTAGATTCTAAATATTAGTCCATAGTTGGATGTATAGATTGTGAAGATTTTCTCACACTCTGTGGGTTGTCTGTTTACTCTGCTGACTGTTCCTTTTGCCTTGCAGAAGCTCTTTAGTTTAATTAAGTCCTACCTATTTTTGTTTTTGTTTCGTCTGCTTTCGATTCTTGGCCATGAAGTCTTTGCCTAAGCCAATGTCTAGAAGGGTTTTTCTGATGTTATCTCCTAGAATTTTTATAGTTTCACGTCTTAGATTTAAGTC